>NW_012115154.1:2735110-2737697 GCF_000951035.1 Colobus angolensis palliatus
CTGTGCGTGTGCTCCAGGCTGAAGAAATAACAAATGCAATAGTCCTGAGAAAGAAGAGAGTGTTTAGGCAACAGATAACAGGCGAGCTCAGTGTAACTTGAAGAACTTGAAGAAGGTGTTTAGGCAACAGATAACAGCTAAGGTTAGTAATGAAGGCTGAAGTGGTGTAGGATTCGGGAGGTAGGCAGAAGCCAAACTGAGCCACGGTGGGGTGAACAGAAGATAGGAAAGGTCTTCCAAGCAGAAGAGTAGCCCAGTAGTCCAAGCCCTCACTGCCACTGAAGAGCTTCTGCCATCTGAGCATGTAATCTCTCCAAGACAACATTTACATTCTTGTGTAAAAATAGATTACTGTGTAACATAATCTCTATAAGAACTGCAATTCCTATCATATTTAAAAAGAGAGTAACACGGAGACCTCAATGTTTCTAAATGCACCACTTCTGAAAGCATTTAAATCTTGATTTTAAATTTTATCATTTAGCTACAATGAATTAACTTCCCTGGGTCATTCTCTAATGGCAAATTAAGCCAGGTCTTGGATCCTGTTTAATCCTCACAATAATATTGTGAGGTGAACATTTTTATTACATTCATCTTACAGAGGATCCTCATAAAACCTGAGTAGCAAGACACAGTCGCAAAGCTAGTATATAGCTGCAGCAAGATTTAAATCCAAGTTGACCTAACTCATACTGTTTTTAGTTTAATTTTTTGTGTGTGTGTGAGATGGAATCTCGCACTGTTACCCAGGCTGGAGTGCAGTGGCTTGATCTCAACTCACTGCAACCTTCGCCTTCTGGGTTCAAGCTATTCTCCTGCCTCAGCCTCCCAAGTAGCTGGGATTACAGGCGTGCACCACCACGCCCCACTAATTTTTTTTTATTTTAGTAGAGATGGGGTTTCACCGTGTTAGCCAGGATGGTCTCGATCTCCTGACCTTGTGATCCATCCACTTCAGCCTCCCAAAGTGCTGGGATTACAGGCGTGAGCCCACCACGTGCTTGGCCAAAAAAAAAATTGTAATTAAAATACCCATCCAAAATTGGTCAAAGAATAAAGTGGTTCAACGAAGCTACAGTGAGCAAATTCCATTTTCATTCTCTTAAAAAGTAACATGGTGCCACACCAGTTCAACAGGACACCGAGTGGAGCTAGAGAGCTTAGAATTTTTTTCCAGACAAAATTTAAGTGTGTGCTTTTGAAAGTGGGAGAAATAGGCGTTTGCTTTCCTTCTTTTCTTAAACTGTCTGCTTTGATACTTGGAGAGTTCAGAGCTTGTATATTAAAGCCTAACTGAATTATATAAATACACACATAGGAAGAGGAGAACAAAACATTTTATTTGCAGAAAATAAAGCAAAACAGTGTGCTTTCTTTAGCATAGAGTATTAAAAGCCACAGAGCTCCAGCTTTTGAAAGCTATCAGAGCCAGGGCCTTCCACTAAAAGCTGTAAAGACCAGTCTAGCTAGTTTAAACAGAAAAGGAATTTGTTAAAGGATATTGGGTGGCTCACAGACTCTTTGGGAAAGCCAGAGAGTTAAGCTTGGAAAGCCAGCCAGCTGAGAGCAAGACTCAGCCCACATCATGGGATGGTTCCAGCAAGGACTCAATGGCCCTGCCGCTGGGCACAGACGCTGCCCTCCTGCTGGAACATCTGCTGCTGCTAGCCCACTTGGCAATGGTCTGAGAGATTGTAGAAGTGGCTACACATCCTTGTCCTCCTCTGTCCATCCACGCTCCCTTACAGAGAACTTTGAATGTCCTCCCAGCTGATTCTGGGCTCAGCTGCTGGGCCGACTTCTTTCTTTTTTTCTGCGTGTGAGTTCAAAGTCAATCCCGGATGGATTGTGAGCACGGACAGGAATGCTTTTCTGCACTGAGAAATACCTACTGCTCCCCAGTGCCAGGCCCTTGGCTCCCACAGCTGCGGCTGTGGCTGCACACACAGGGCCTTTGTGTAGTCTGAATATGCCAGTTCCCACAAACCTCCAGCTGCGATTCCCTTTTTACCAACCACTCCTATCTAAAGAATTAAAGGACGAATCACATTGCAAGGGACAATGGGTGTACAGGCTTGCTGAGAGAGCTTGCTTCCAAATCCATGAGCTGAAGAGACTCATGGGCAGTAAGAGGCCATGGAGGCACCGCTGTTTTGACAAAGAATGCTGGTCGTGACCACTTCCTTGTCTTTATTCTTCCTCAGAGTTCAACACTGGCCTTGCCCAAGTACCATGCTGAGACCTGGACCTCAGGAACTCCAACACACACGCCCTTTTCAGAAATTTGTAATTTCATCATTTCTTGACCAAATGACTCCAACCGCAGAAAGGCACAAATTTTCCATTGGGATTTATTCTCCCCTCCCCTTTGGTGGGTATACTTTTCCTCTCTTTCTTGCTTTTGAAACCCTGCTCATTATATGAAGTATAGGTTTTTCAAACTGATTTTAAAGTAAACTTGTTATTAAATATACACATCGTGCCTTTCTGTCTTTCTAACTCCACTTTATAGATTTGAGAATTGAGACACAGAACAGTCTATGGCTCAGAAAAGCTAAATTCAATTTTTATTTGGCCTACGGGC
>NW_012115154.1:2738447-2739003 GCF_000951035.1 Colobus angolensis palliatus
TTAAAAATTAAAATCTTAAGATTTACTTGCTACAATTAATAGTACCTTTTGACAAAAACAGCTTTCTTTTTGAAGTGGCTCAGAAAAGCTAAATTCAATTTTTATTTGGCCTACGGGCTCTAATCTGGGCTTTGAAGTCTAAAGATCTAGAATTACCCACCCTCTTCCTACCCTCAGTCTGGTCAGACTCTGATGCATAAAGCCAGGAACCTCACTCCCCAAGCACAGGCAATCCAAGACTTCCAGTTTCTGGTTGCAATTGAAGGCCAGTAAATTTGGAGCACAGGATGAAACTGTTTCTAGTACAGGCAAATAATTTGTAATAATTAAGAAGTATGAAGTTAATGAAAAGCAATTAACCCCATGGCAAGCTCGGCCATAAATTTTACTCCCAAAGTGAACGCATGATGCAGGTATGAGCCTTGATTTCAGATAAAGAAGAGAATGTGGAGCTATTATTAAATACAAAGTAAAACAACATGAAAAATGCCGGAAGATATAAAGAATGCAAGTAGGAGCCTGGGGGCAGAGGGAGGGAAGAGCTAAGTGAAGGCGG
>NW_012115154.1:2746523-2752824 GCF_000951035.1 Colobus angolensis palliatus
GGGGGGGCAGTGGTGGAGGATGAAGGGAAGGGGAGACTGTTCCAGGGAGCTATGCCAATCTGATGTGGTCTCCAGGCTGGCTGATGCTGAGTGGAGGGGACAGAGCTGGCTCCTCCCCCAGGAGACCTGAACCTGGACTTCTCCAGGCACCACTGAGCCCCCTCAGCCTCCCCATCCCACCCCTCACCCACCACAGGGAGGAGTCACATGGTGTTCCCCTTTTAAAGCAAGATTTAAAGAATTACTCCTCATTTCCTGGAACACTTGAGACCACAGGGGAGTTGGCAGAGGCAGGGGAAAGTTAAGATTTTTAGTAGAATAGGAAAGGGGCCAGGGAGGAGGGTGCCACCACGGCCCTTGTGTCTTTCCCTACCAGGCAGAGTCCTGGCAAGAAGCGTGGAGGGGTTTTTCAGGCAGCCTGTGGTTGAAAAACCAAGAAAGGATGCTTCAAGTTCTACTCATAGGTCCTGATGACTAGGGAGGGATTTCTGCCTTTAAAAGATCAAAACAGGACTTGCTCTTAAGCCACCTGAGGGTAGCTTGAATTAACACCTGATACGCTCACCAGGTCTTCCCCAACCACTGAGAAAACAGAACCCTTGTTTCTGTCACAGATGTTCGAAATGCCTTTCATAAAAAGTCTTTACTGAAATCATTAGAGATAAAATGTTAACAGCACATACCACTAAGGAACAGAGAATTCTGAAGACATTTATTCACAGCGGAAATGTAGTCAGTCAATGGAGGTTCTGGTAGAATTATTGGTGGCAGATTCCTTCTTGATTTGACAGTGAAAAAAGGGCTAAAGAGGAGGAGGGACTGTCTTTTTTAAGAAGGACCTGGAAAACTAAGTTATTGACTAGCTGATGATGCCAAGGGCTGGCGTTGTTTATCTTCAGCTGGGGTGGAGAGAGAACAGTCCACCTGCAAGCTGGGTGTGAAAGTATCTTGTTGCGTTGGGCTGTTGGAGATCGATAACCTTGTACATGCTTTCGTGGACATTTTGGTGCTTTCTTTTGTAATGCTTTGAAAAAAAAGTGTTACTGGAGCATCCTCTAGCATCATTATTTGAGATGTATATGTATAATGAGACACTTGGCAGCACGAGCGAATGAAGTGGAAGGGGACTGGGCACAAGGCACTCAAGGTTTGGATTCTACCCCAGGCTCTGCTACCAACTGACTGAATGACCTGCAGCCCATTACTTCATCTCTGAGACTTAATTCCCCAAAGCAGTGGCTCTAAGTCAAGGTTTTCTTCTTTCTAAATCACAACACTTTCTTTGAAAGCAGGGCTGCCCAGTGAAAATGAAGGAGCGGCCCCAAGACTCTGCCTATTCAGCTCCCCACATCCTCCCCCTGCCTGTGTGGTGTCTCATCAGAACCCCGGGCTGATCTGAACTGCACTGGCTCAGAGGATGACTAAACACCCCTCCAGGTCATCAAAGAGTAGCTGCAGTTGGAGGAGCATCACTGACCACTCTGGGAAGCTGGCAGTCCTGTTTCAGTATGTGGCACAGGTCCCATGAACCTTATTCCGCTCTTGGGTTGAGCGTGGCAGCCAGGGAGCTGATGCTGGTGGGTTTTAGGGTCCCCCAGGGCGTGGATAATTTCTTTCTTAGCTGCATGAGCTGCTGAAGACATGGAAGTTCTAGGAATTTGTATTAAGAATTATTTGATTAAGAATAGCTTCTACCTTTTCACAAGATGGCGCCGAAAGCGAAGAAGGAAGCTTCTGCCCCTCCTAAAGCCGAAGCCAAAGCGAAGGCTTTAAAGGCCAAGAAAGCAGTGTTGAAAGGTGTCCACAGCCACAAAAAAAAGAAGATCCGCACGTCACCCACCTTCCGGCGGCCCAAGACACCGCGACTCCGGAGGCAGCCCAAATATCCTCGGAAGAGCGCCCCCAGGAGAAACAAGCTTGAGCACTATGCTATCATCAAGTTTCCGCTGACCACTGAGTCTGCCATGAAGAAGATAGAAGACAACAACACACTTGTGTTCATTGTGGATGTTAAAGCCAACAAGCACCAGATTAAACAGGCTGTGAAGAAGCTCTATGACATTGATGTGGCCAAGGTCAACACCCTGATTCGGCCTGATGGAGAGAAAAAGGCATATGTTCGACTAGCTCCTGATTACGACGCTTTGGATGGTGCCAACAAAATTGGGATCATCTAAACTGAGTCCAGCTGCCTAATTCTAAATATATACATATATATCTTTTCAACATAAAAAAGAAAAAAAAAAGAAAAAAAAAAAGAATAGCTTCTAATCATTACATCCTCTACTAACAATCACATAACTTCCTGACTTCCAGTTCAGGCCCTCCTTGCTAGCCTAGGCTGCCTCTTGTTCTTTTCTATCTCTGCCATCCCATTGGAGCCTGAGAATAAAGATTGTTTGACACTCCGTGTCATAGATGACTTAAATGGTCAGAATAAACACATCTTCTGTATTATCTAAGTGGAGGCATCACACTTCCACGTCCTATTGCCATCAGATACAACAGAGAACAAAGAGGAAACTGTGATCTTCTCCTATACCTGCCATTAAACTGCTGAGTAGCCTTGGAGATATTTATGTCGAGCAACTTTTCAGTACCCCTATGTCCCTTCTGTTGTCAAAAAGCCTTTACTGAGCACCTACTCTTTGGGAAAGCAAATTATTAAGCACTAGATGGAATAAGAGGTGACATAAAACATGAGAAGTAATGAAACTGCTTCTTTAAGCCTCCATAAAAATTAGAGTCAGGGTCCAAAGCCACACCACACACATGGGGGGAAGCCCTAGAGACTCGTAAGTGTGGGAGTGGGGTGAGAAAATTGCATTTGAGCAAAACGGTCCTGCAAAAAGATATACAGGGAATCAGAAAAGACGAAACTCAAAACAAGGCCAACCACCTGAGTGCTGTAGAATACACACTAGGAGAGCTGAGGACCCGGTGCCTCTCCTGCAAGAGAGGCAGCACTAAGCAATGGGAAGAACTGGAAGAAATGGTCTTTGAGCACTCCCTGGTCCTTACAGTCTATAATTCCTTCCTTCATCAGCCTTTTTGAAAGAAAATGAACTAAATGTCCTCAGAAGAGTCACAAAGCCACTCGGCATCCTTCCCTTCATTCTCTGCATGCATTTTCATTTGTCCCCAGATTCTTCTGACCATCTTCCATGTTGATAGTTAAAAGTCATCAGAGCAGTCCCTGATGGTGCAAAGCCCTACCTAAAAACACTGTGTAATAGTAACTCGCACTTGTGTGGAACTCATTCTGTATAAGCCCTGCTTGAACACAACTTTATACGTATTTGTGTATAAAGTAGATACTAATATGATTCCCATTTTGCAGATGAGAAAACTAAGGCACTCTGCAGTTAAATAAGTTGCTCAAGGTCATCCAGGGACAAGTAGCAAATAGCTGGGCTTCAAAGCGGGGCAGTTTGCTCTGGAGGCCATGTGTTAAGCCATCATGTTTCACCACCTCTCTGTAATATGACAAATCATAATGGCAAAGCCTCAATAACATGTATGGGAATTTCTTGGACATTCTGAACATGGAGAGTTTTGAGCCCTTATGAAAGAGCTGATGCAACAGGGAAGTGGGTGGTGGAGTGTCTTAGACTGTGCTAAGGGGCCTTAGAGGATGTCACAGCTATTGTGTACATGCACTGCTGCCACTGTCTATTTCTCTCTAAAAATTAACAGCTACAAAGAAACATGATCATTTTCAACTTAAAAAAAAAAAAAAAGCCAGCAGCTATAGGAATCTGGAAATAATCCCCAAACTCAAGGGACTGATGCATTGGTTTAAAAGGGGTTGACTTTAAAGCTGGTATGTGCATTGACTGAGGCCATTGGCAGGGATGCTAACAATTTGTGGAATGCATTTTTGGAAAGAATTAGGGGGAAAATCATGTTGTGTCTTACAAACCAATAATTAGGTATACAGCTCTAAGGGGTGAGCATTAAATATCAGGTTTTCAGAATGCATAGTTTTTAAGGGAATCAGTTTGCCTTCTTCCTTCTCTTTCTTTTCTTTCTCAGATCTTACCCTAAGGATCAAATTCAAGCCATACCGGATGTGCCCAAATCATTTCCATCTGACGCCCAGGACGACCCAGAAGGCCTGGCCTTGAGGAGCAGCTCCCAGTGAGAGCTATTTGTGAAGGAACCAAGCTAGAACCGCGTCGATTGTTTCTGTTCAGCCTGGTCCTAGCCCCACTGGTATGGTCTTGCTGACTTTCTTCTGACAGCTGAGTTTTTAAAATGGTCTGCTTTACAGTGTGGCCATGGATTAAAATAAGAAAAACGAAGCCCTTCATTTCTATTCTATTTCCCTCCCACCCCCTCCCTTTCCAGCATATAAAGTAAGTGCTTCTGACAGAACAGAAGCTTACTGACAACAGATGGGGAAACTGAGGCACACAGCAATTGACTCATGTGTCCAGTTCTGCTCAATTTTTGTGTAACAAATTAAGAGACACAGAGCTCTCTGTCCAGAACAAAACCCCAGGTAGTTAACGGGGTGTTCAATCAAAAAGAGAACACTGGGCTTTTATTTTTATTTACTTATTTCTTAAGAACCCCTTTGTGGCTGTTTCTGGGAAAAGTGGTTGGAGCCCACCTGCCTGATCCCAGGTTTTCACTGCTCCCCAAGACACAGAAAGAGAGTTGTTTAGTTCTGTATTTACCTCCACTTTGGCCAGATGTGATCAGACAAAACATGCCTGGCAAAAAGGGTTTCCAGCTGCTCCCGAAGGCAGCTGTAGTAATTTCAAGGGTAGAAGTTGGACATACTCATGTTTACCAGGAAGGTCAGTGTCCAAATTGAAAGGAGACAGGGAGGTGTGACTGACAGCCTCAGGCACTGGGCAGGACGTACACAAAATCCTGCCTCTGTTCAAGGGGGCTGGGGGAGGGGACCTGCAAGGAGTGGCTTGTTCTATCCTGAACAAGCGTTTTACCCCAGGAAGGAGACTTAGAGATCTCTGCCTCCAACCTCCTAGTTTATTTGTATTTTTTTATTTTTTTATTTTAAATACATAAAATTTTAATACCATGAGACATACTATTCTTGTTGTTGTTGTTGTTGTTGTTTTGAGACGGAGTCTCACTCTGTCGCCCAGGCTGGAGTGCAGTGGCTTGATCTCAACTCACTGCAACCTTCGCCTTCTGGGTTCAAGCTATTCTCCTGCCTCAGCCTCCCAAGTAGCTGGGATTACAGGCGTGCACCACCACGCCCCACTAATTTTTTTTTATTTTAGTAGAGATGGGGTTTCACCGTGTTAGCCAGGATGGTCTCGATCTCCTGACCTTGTGATCCATCCACTTCAGCCTCCCAAAGTGCTGGGATTACAGGCGTGAGCCCACCACGTGCTTGGCCAAAAAAAAAATTGTAATTAAAATACCCATCCAAAATTGGTCAAAGAATAAAGTGGTTCAACGAAGCTACAGTGAGCAAATTCCATTTTCATTCTCTTAAAAAGTAACATGGTGCCACACCAGTTCAACAGGACACCGAGTGGAGCTAGAGAGCTTAGAATTTTTTTCCAGACAAAATTTAAGTGTGTGCTTTTGAAAGTGGGAGAAATAGGCGTTTGCTTTCCTTCTTTTCTTAAACTGTCTGCTTTGATACTTGGAGAGTTCAGAGCTTGTATATTAAAGCCTAACTGAATTATATAAATACACACATAGGAAGAGGAGAACAAAACATTTTATTTGCAGAAAATAAAGCAAAACAGTGTGCTTTCTTTAGCATAGAGTATTAAAAGCCACAGAGCTCCAGCTTTTGAAAGCTATCAGAGCCAGGGCCTTCCACTAAAAGCTGTAAAGACCAGTCTAGCTAGTTTAAACAGAAAAGGAATTTGTTAAAGGATATTGGGTGGCTCACAGACTCTTTGGGAAAGCCAGAGAGTTAAGCTTGGAAAGCCAGCCAGCTGAGAGCAAGACTCAGCCCACATCATGGGATGGTTCCAGCAAGGACTCAATGGCCCTGCCGCTGGGCACAGACGCTGCCCTCCTGCTGGAACATCTGCTGCTGCTAGCCCACTTGGCAATGGTCTGAGAGATTGTAGAAGTGGCTACACATCCTTGTCCTCCTCTGTCCATCCACGCTCCCTTACAGAGAACTTTGAATGTCCTCCCAGCTGATTCTGGGCTCAGCTGCTGGGCCGACTTCTTTCTTTTTTTCTGCGTGTGAGTTCAAAGTCAATCCCGGATGGATTGTGAGCACGGACAGGAATGCTTTTCTGCACTGAGAAATACCTACTGCTCCCCAGTGCCAGGCCCTTGGCTCCCACAGCTGCGGCTG
>NW_012115154.1:2758479-2768607 GCF_000951035.1 Colobus angolensis palliatus
CTCCTGCCTCAGCCTCCCAAGTAGTTGGGACTACAGGCGCCCGCCACCATGCCCGGCTAATTTTTTTTTTGTATTTTTAGTAGAGACGGAGTTTCACCGTGTTAGCCAGGATGGTCTCAATCTCCTGACCTCGAGATCTGCCCGCCTCAGCCTCCCAAAGTGCTGGGATTACAGGTGTGAGCCACCGCGCCCGGCCAAGAGATACTATTTTAAAGAATAAAATGCTTCCATCAACTCAGATTCTTTGTTTTTGCTACTTAAATCAAGAGACTTTGTAGTGACCTGTTTTTTCATGTCATATAAAGCAATGTGGTCAGTACTGGTCACATTCTAGTGTCTAGAAATTAAACAAATCATATCGAGAAGCATTGATTGAGCACCATGTATGTGCCCGATACAAGGAAAATTGCCAAGTAGTGTATTCCTACAGTGGTTTGTAAACTTTCTACTTTGAATCATTTTAGCTTAGGAGGAGTTACAACATGAGTCTAGAGGGTGTGTATGTGCCCAACTTTCCCCAGTGATGACCTCATACATAACCATAATACATATATTATTGAAATTGGAAAATAACCCTCTACTTTTACAGATGAAAGAATGCAAACTCAGGGAGGCCAGGCGACTTGCCCCAGGGCACACAGTGAGTGAGGTAAGTTGGTGTCGCCAGGCAGGCACACCCTGGTTGGTAATATCAAGGCTTTGTTTGAGTCCAGTTTCTGCCACGGATGAGCTGAGTGACGTTGGACAAGTTCCTTAAACTCATCTGTGAAATGGAGACAATTATAGTGCCTTCCTTGGGGGATTGTTCTGGGGACTGGGAAAAGGTGTGTGCAAGATTCTTGGCACAGTGCCTGATGTGTAACAAGAATCCACCTGCATTGGAGGCTTGCTTTGTTCTGGTCATTGTTCTGGGTGCTTTATATGTTACACTACTTATTGCAACAACCCTAGAACCCATCATTATCGATTCTTTTACCAAAGAGAAAACTGAGGCACAAAGAGGTCAAAGGCCTAGTGAGGGGCAGAGATGGGGCCCAAAGTTGGGTTGAGTTTTGGAGCTCCTGGCTTCCCTTGGTCAAGGCTGAATGAACAGTGCTGCTGCAGTTGCTGTAAGCATGTTACATCTCACCTGGATGCTCTGGCTTCCTGTGGTGGCTTCTCTGAGCCACTTCCCTAGTGGCATCTGTGCGTGAGTTTGGCAGGATGTGCAACCTCAGGGCATTTAACATTGGACCACCATGAACTTTGCGGCTAACCAGATACTGCACTGACTTTACTCAACTCTTGGGCCTTTCAGGAGCTCAGTAATTATCCACTAGGAGGCTCCTCACCTGCCCATCACGAGAAATTCCGTTCATTACCCTTCTCTTTTTCTCCACCTTTTGTGCCTCCTTAGTTTTAAAAGACTTTGTTATCAAACAACCTGTATTTTAAAATTAGTTGATCCATGCTTCCATTTTTAAAAAGTTATTCTTGGCCGGGCGCGGTGGCTCAAGCCTGTAATCCCAGCACTTTGGGAGGCCGAGACGGGTGGATCATGAGGTCAGGAGATGGAGAGCATCCTGGCTAACCCGGTGAAACCACGTCTCTACTAAAAAAATACAAAAAAACTAGCCGGGCGACGTGGCGGGCGCCTGTAGTCCCAGTTACTCCGGAGGCTGAGGCAGGAGAATGGCGTGAACCTGGGAGGCGGAGCTTGCAGTGAGCTGAGATCCAGCCACTGCACTCCAGCCTGGGCGACAGAGGGAGACTCCATCTCAAAAAAAAAAAAAAAATTCCAAGATATGTGCAGTTGCCAATTAGAGATACTGGGCAGCAAAAGATAACCATCAAACTTGGTTCGTAGAATTCTAGCCCAAAGCAAACAAAATTTGACATTTTAATGAGACTGGGCAGGCTTAGCAGCAGGCGTAGGACTTCAATGTGACTTTTAAAATACTGAAAATAGTTTGAGGACTCCTAAGGGTTTAGGAATCCCAGGGACTTAATCCAGTCCCCAAAGATTCTAAAGATTCCAGAAAATCCCCCATAAAACATAAATACCCTTTATTATATGTGCTTTATGTTGGCCTAAATCCCTTTTTCAGTATCTTAATCGCATTCTACCTTACAGTTTGATATTTACATGAGAGTCTCTAAAATTCAAGGAAATCCAATTGCATTAAAATATTTCTATGCACATATGGTACCCAGGTGCATAATAAAGGTAGACATCATTATTTTAAAAAGAGTGGCATGCCGTTTCTTCCCTGGTTATTCAATCTCTATCTACCCACATAGTTTCCAGCATTTTCCCTCTCCCATCCAGCCTTTAGCCCTATTTGCTGTCTTCCTTTCCTTGCTATTAAGTTGGTGGTTCAATAAACTCGTACTAAACATGTGCTGTATTACTCCATGTTTTCCAGAGAAACAGAATCAACAAGATACTGATTCAATACATACACATATATATTTGGACATATACATGTATATGGAGAGAGACAGAAAGATAGAGAGACAGAGGTTGATTCATTTTAAAAGAAAGTGTGGGAACTGCAAGTCTGAAATTTGCAGGGCCAGACCAGCAGGCTGGAAGTTCTGGCAAGAGGTGACATTGCAGACTTGAGTCTGAAGGCAGAATTCCTTCCTTCCCCTTTGTAGGGCCTCAGTCTTTTCTCTTAAGGCCTCCAACTGATGGGATAAGGACCACCCACATGATGTATGGTAATCTACTCAAAGTCAACTCACTTAAATATCAATTATATCTTTTAAAATACCTTCACTGCAACATCTAGGCTGATGTTTGACCAAACAACAGCGCATCATGTTGTTGTGCCCCCAATATTGACAAATAAAATCAGCCATCACATGGACAGGCACTGTATTAGGTGTAAAGATAGGGTGTAAAGATAAATATGACCTTGTCCTTAATCTTGAGGAGTTGATGATCAAGTGGAGAAGGAAAGGCAGGAAGGAATCATTTTGGTAAATTCCACATTGAGGTATAGATGCAAAGCTGATAAAGGAGTTTGGCCTTGGGCCAGTATGAGAAGGCTACACTTTATCAGGTGCAATTTGAGCTGGATCCTGAAGACTGAGAAGAGGCTCGCTCCAAGGAAAGGTGTCCCGGTGATGGAGAAGCAAAAGGATTTGCATTGTGTGGGCAACTGTGAATGGCTAGATGCGCTCATGTAAATAGACAAGTTTTCTGAATAACTTGCCTATTTCAAATCACATTTAGCCATTCCTTGTTACAACATTCCTTCACAAAGAGTCATTTAGTTCAACAAACTCATTGTGGTCCTGTTTTAGACAGAAAGCTTCTCTTTCTCAGAAACTTAGCTGAGTGACAGTATTTTCCTCACTGTAGTTGTATCTGACCTCAGGGCTCTCCAGAAAGCAACGATTCCTTTTAATTCCTCTCTTACCTCTTTTCATGCCCCAAATCCCACACACATACCTCAAATCCAAAATAATTCAACCATAGCCTTATGCATTGATGTCACAGGGCTTTCCTCTACTGAGAAGTTGAGCACAAAATCTCTTTAATTCCCTACTGCTTTCAGACTATGAAATGATGTCTGTTGGTGAATTGTTTATACATTCCACCAAAACAAGCCAACAAAAAAACTGAATGAAGTTAGCTCTTTTTTTCTCTCTGTGGATTTCAGAAAATTCCAGTATGTTGCCAATTAGGCTTCCAAAATGGATGATCAATCTAAAAAAAGATCTAGACAGCAGCATTATGTAGAGGAACAAGCACTATACTAGGAATCAGAAAAATGAGTTTTTGTTTTCACTTGTTTAAAACACACTTATGCCTAATGTTCCATTACTGGAACGTTGAGCACGTGGGAGGTATTTATATCCTACTGCTTAAGGTCATCGCCAAGGTCTGATTGCAAAAATTCAAAAATGGCAACCTCAGGCATAAATGGGTTAAATGTTCTCTTATTTTAACCCTTACCTAAACTGTGTGACCTTAGGAAAGCACACAGCCTTTCTGAGCTTTGATCCTCATCCAAGTGGGCTTCACGCTCTCCCAGGTCCTTCCAGCCCCCAATTGTCTTCCTTTCTTCCTCTCTCCCTCCTTCCCTTCCCTTCTTCCTTCCTTCCTTCCTTCCTTCCTTCCTTCCTTCCTTCCTTCCTTCCTTCCTTCCTTCCTTCCTTCCTTCCTTCCTTCTTTTCTTCCTTTCTTTTTTCGTTTGTTTGTTTTGAGATGGAGTCTCTCTCTGTTGCCCAGGCTAGAGTGCAATGGCGTGATCTTGGCTCACTGCAACCACCGCCTCCCGGGTTCAAGCTATTCTCATGTCTCGGCCTCCCAAGCAACTGGGATTACAGGCGCCCACCACTGCGCCCGGCTAATTTTTGTATTTTTAGTAGAGACAGGTTTTCCCCGTGTTGGTCAGGTTGGTCTCGAACTCCTGACCTCAGGTGATCCGCCCACCTCGGCCACCCAAAGTGCTGGGATTACAGGCATGAGCCACCACGCTCAGCCTCGTGTTCCTTTCTTTCGCCACTTATTTATAAACTTACATTCTTGAATAGAACATCTTTATTCTTCTGCTTTTCCAGTATTTTAAGGCAGTAAAAAATATTTTGGAAAACACTTAACTTCACGAGTTGCCATATACATGATTTTTACCTAAGCCTGGAATGAAAATAGTTAATTGTTGTAGTTGACCGTTCATGTGATGTTCTTTCTTTCCATCTGAAGGTAATGTGGAGGAGGCGACATTAACATAACAAAAGCATGGAAGAAATAGGAATGTCAGTCTTTGATGCTGAGCTTCATAACTCTTCCTTCTTATATGTCATTGCCAAATCGGTGTCGGCATTTCAAATGGCTTTGGGATAGCACACCGGCCTGAGAGGAGTTGAGGTGAAGCCTCTCGTTTTGGTTTTCCTGTTGAATAACTACACTGAAATTCACCAAGATAGAGTCAGTGGTGGGCTTTAGGCCACTGAATTAAACCAAGCTCACTGGCCCCATCTAGGGATCAAAAGCATTTAGCCCATGTTCTAACCATTGAATAAGACATCAAAGGTCCAAAGTTCTGAGACTGACTTAGAATAACCGTTTACCTCCAGGTGGCACAATCTCCAGAACGTTCTTGGAGGATGAACTTTTGGCTTTCACCAGCCTGCCTGTTAAGCCATCCACCAAGGAAGATGAAATGTCTGACCAGACATCACTCCCAGGTGGCAGTTCGTGCCTGTTTCCTCTCACATGACCATCATGGGACATCAATCTGGAAATCATTCTGCAGCTGTATGAAACCAGGGCCAAAACCCATTTCCCTACCCCAGAAGCAAGAGAAATATGGATATGGGAGAAATGACATTGACTGACTATTGGTGATGGGGTGCTGTTGTCAAGGGTAAGGACTGGGCAATACTTTTAAGAGACTGAACACCTTTTTTTTTAATCAAGAAAACCGTGAAAGACTCAAGGCAAAACAAGCAAGAAGCAAAATGGCCAATAGTTTGTCTCCAGCCAGGTTTCTGTAAAGACCAGGAGGAACAGCCTCCCAGGAGTCAGGGAGACAGATAGGCTATCTTCTTGTCTAGTCACTGTGAGATGACAGGGTCACAGGGTCACTCAGCTTTGTTTGTAGAATCCTGAACCCCCTAAATCCAGTCTTGGATAGGAGGAGGGGTGAAGGAGCTCTATGGAAAGGGAAGCCTTATCAAGATTCTGGGGGACCCGCAAGTGGCTCTGGCCCTGGGAACAGCCACTCTGCCATATTTGCTAAATACCTGTCGCCGGCAGAATCCTGCTCTAGACGCTGAGAGGAGCTACAAGGGCTATGAAAGTTCTCTCCATTCATGGAGTTTGAGGTATGAATCGACACAAAACTGGTCTGTAAAAATGCATGTGGCCATGCATTTACTGTCCCCCTCAGCTGCACAGAAAGCTACGCTGATACCCCTGCCACTCAAGGATAGGACACACCTACAACTTCAGAGTTGGAAAGCACCCTCAGTGATCCCCTGGAACAATCCTCTCCCCGATTTACAGAAGAAACAGTACCCAGAGAAGGGGAGTGGTTGCCCCATGCAGTTGGGAAGAGGCAGCATGGGAAGAAGAACTCCAGGCTGCTGGAGCCCATGAGAGGTCCAGTCCGGCCCAGGCTGCCTGACTCTTCTTGTGAGTTACGGGAAGGAAGTAAGAGAAGCCAGAATCCGACCATATGAGTTTTAATCCCCTTTGTGATACAGTCTGTGCTTGCAAATGGTTAAGACAGTGTGTGGCTTTGCCTGTTTTCCTGCCCGCATGCTGACAATTTTGTTGAACAAAATTACAAGAATAGCACAAGGATAACCTTTCCCCTGCCCTCTGCATGTATCTTCCCAACATTGTTATGCTCGCCTAACTTGTGCTATTAGATCAGCTTTCTTAATGCATCTATGCATTATGGAACATTCTGGTTACAAGCCTGCATGCTGGAGTCAGACTGCCTGGGTTCAAATCCCACCACTGCCTCTGCTGGCTGTGACGTCTGGCAAGTTCCTTAACCTCTGTCTTCAGTTTTCTTGCCTGAACAGTAAGGAAGGGGGTCAGATCCTCTCAGAGGTGCTGCTCAGCCCTGACATGATTGTGCTTTTATTTATTTAAAAAATATGAAAATGATGACTGTGCCTATTAGAGGCAGGAATTGAACAGAAGGAGCAGGCAGTGGTGAGAGAAAGAGGGATCAAAGAGCCTTTCCCTTCGGCTATAAACCAGCTTCTCTTGTTTCTCTTTGCCTTGTTTTTTAGGTGTCTCTGACTGCAGAGGAAGAAGAACATGGGAACCTTGAGTTGTTATTACTGAGGAAGACAGGATGATCAGGAATTTGACCAGGAAGCCCAGGTCACATCTAACATCAGTGAGGCAGTGACTGGTTAAAGGCTTGATGAGAACTGGCTGTCTGGCCCCAGGCTGCCAGGAATAGCAGGGGTGAATGACCTATAGAACCTCAGGCTGTATCAGCTTGGGTGGACTAAGTGATCACCACGTCCCCCTAGAAGCTAGTCTGGAAGCCATCCGCAGGGGAGTCTGAACTAATGAACCAGGGCCACTGGGGTTGGGACCCAGGAATCTGGATTTTAACCAGCATCTCAGCTGACTCTTAGGCTTCAGGTTTAGAACCACTGATGTGGTCCATTCTTCTCACCGACAAACAAGGACCAGCTCTTTCTTTTTTCTCTGCTTCTTTCCAGACAGAAGGTGTTCACGGTAGAGAAGTAGAGTTTGACCTCAGTGCTGCTGCTTCTTCTAAGCCACCGTGTTCAGAGAGCTAAGCATAAGGCAGAATGGAGGTGAGAAATTGCTCGGAAATTCTCAAAGCCCAGGCAAAGGTAGATTTGATTCCCTTTTGCATGCTTCCCTGAAATATGTTAATTCTGGTGTAAACATGGTCTGAGGTGTTACTAGGGTGAGGAGAAAGGCGTGCTGAGAAAGGAGGCCCTTACTCTCATAGGCCTTTCGTTGCAGGTCACAAGATGTAACCGGTGGGTTGTTCTGAAAACATCTGCCCCCTTCCACCCCCACCAAGCAGAGTCCTACCCTCTTACGAAAGCAGTTTCTCTGAGGTCAAAGGCTGAGAACAAACTGCAAATAAAAGCATCAATCTCCTTTGCAGCTGACTCACTTAGGTCACCCCAGGGAGCAGCCAAACCGCTGTATAAGGGAGGGACAGCTCGATTTGAGGCATGTATAAATTAGGAAATGTGTAGTACTAATGGAGAATTAATAGGTTGTTTTATTTGCAGGGCTGATAGACAAATTTGGCATTCCATGTGTTCAGATCTTTAAATATTTATAACCAAGAGCCTACAGGAGTACTGTTTCTGTAGAGACTTTTTTGACAGAGTGTTGTGAATTTCAAAGAGCCCTTTGCTAAGCCTACCTGTGATTTCATTCCACTTTTCTTTTTTTTCTGTAAATAATGGCTAAAGAAATTTTCCTGGGTCACCTTCGTAAACACTGTGTGGTAGTACTTTGAGTGTTGTAGGGCCCTGGGATACACCCACGACGCAGGGCTAACTACCCAGCAAAGAAGTCTCTTTGAACAGGTGGAAGGGCCAAACCTATCGCAATTTAACTTTGAGAAACCGTAGGACCTCATTGCCGATAGACTTTGTTTGAGATGGGCCCTGGAGACCCCTCTGAAAAGTATTTCAGGAAATGTGAGAAGTTCATGTCCTCTTAGAAAAACTTCAGCTACTCCTAGGGAGTCATGAGCAAACCCTAAATTGCAGAAAGGGGCTTCTTGGGGATTTTGAGGCTTTGGGGAGTTTGAGAACTTGACCTTCCCAGAGTACCCTCGAGAGGGGTGAACAGATCAAGAACTGGACACTCCATGGTAGCACCTGCAAACCCTCTTCCTCACACCCAAAGGGAGTGCTTAGCCCCCACTGGGACTCCTTGCACCCCAGGGAAATGGGTCCAGGAGAGTTAAGCAATTCATCCAAAGTCCCACTAGAATGAGTGGCAGGGCTAGGGTTCAAACTCACATCTGCCAAACCTCAAAGCCACACTGCAATATAATTATGAAAATAATATGATACTTCTAGTTACTGAGGCATGCTTCACTGAACCTCAGATTCCTTATCTATCAAGCCGGGCTAATAACACCCACACACAGAGCTAAGGTCAGTGTCAAATGAGATGATATACATATGTCGAGCACCCAACATTGTTTCTGGAACACAGAAGACACATAACGTAGGAGAGCTGTAATTTTTACTGTGGTTGGAGAGTAGAAACAAATGAGTGGGTTCGGGAAAGAGTGCACTTTACTGTCTGTAACCCAATACAGAGAAAGACCAGTGATCTTTGGGAATTGAAAAGAAGTGCTACAAATTGTCACCCGAGCCCACTCTGATATAACAAATCTTTAGATCAGCCAAGCAACAACAAGAATGATTGTTAGGGATGGTTGTAAGAGAATGGGTGGCGATAGACTCAAGACTGTTTTGAAGAGTGAAGCAACTCACCGAGTTGCAAGTACAAATAATAAAGGGACAGCAGACAAGAACATAGGAGCCAGTCTGCGATACCAGAAAGAGATGATCTCTGTCCTTCCTTTAGCATGTAACGAGCAGCTACCACCTGCTGAGAACTGTGCTGGTATAGATTTGTGTTCCTCTCAGGAGGGCGCTTCTGGCGCTAGATGCAAAATTGGACACTGTGGGATCACTGACATGTCTGTAATGATAGGGAAATACCATCCTAACAGATCCAGGTAAGCAGAGGACAGTAACATGGCTAAAAAGTGTTCAGTAGTAACAGCTGCTTCCACTGTTGACCATTCTTCAGAAGCACTGTTATATTTATTAGAAAAGCTTTTGCAAATATGATTTTACTAAAGTTGTAACATTTGATGTTAAATTCCAGTGGGATCCACTTTCCTGGTAATGTGTCCAGATCCCGTGGGGGAGCACATGGTTTCAATGAGTGGAGAATACTAGAATACTAGAATGATGTGATTATTTCTACCAACCAGACAATGAATTATTCCTACCAAACACACAATGAAAAAAAAAGGCTTTGTTTTGTTTTTGGTTCTCCTGCACTTATGTAGCTGTTGGAGTCTGTAGAAAGAAATAGCAGAAAAATGTTTTGCAATTTCAAAGAGTACCTGTGGCCAAATGCTATACCATTCAAAGTTAGAAGTCGTTTTATGAAGTGAGTCAGTAAATTCAGGCAGTAGCTTTCTAATATCTGAGTGTTCTGTAAGCCAGTGGTTCTAGTATTTTGAAATTCATTTTAAAATTAGGGGCCAGGAGTGCTGGCTCATGCCTGTAATTCAAATACTTGGGAGGCTGAAGTGGGAGGATCACTTGAGTCCAGGGGCTAAAGACCAAGCCTGGGCAACATAGCGAGACTCCATTTGTACAAAAACAAACACACAAAAAAATTAGCAGGGCCCAGTGTGTGTGCCTGGAGTCCTAGCTACTCAGGTGGCTAAGGCGGGAGGATCTCTTGAGCCCCAGTTGAGGCTGCAGTTTTCCACAAAAGAAAGGACTTTTTCCACATTAACAAAAGGAGGATTAAAAACATAAACTAATACATATGTAACAAACCTGCACGTTATGCACATGTACCCTAGAACTTAAAGTATAATAAAAATAAAATAAAATAAAATAAAATAAAATAAA
>NW_012115154.1:2768867-2822510 GCF_000951035.1 Colobus angolensis palliatus
ACACACAAAAAAATTAGCAGGGCCCAGTGTGTGTGCCTGGAGTCCTAGCTACTCAGGTGGCTAAGGCGGGAGGATCTCTTGAGCCCCGGTTGAGGCTGCAGTTTTCCACAAAAGAAAGGACTTTTTCCACATTAACAAAAGGAGGATTAAAAACATAAACTAAGAATAAAAGAGCCTCCTTTCCAAGTAAAGGTCATAGGTGGCCTTAACCTTGTAGCATATTCCAGCTAGGTTTCTTTCCTTCAAGTGTATGCTGCTGGACTGCATTTTTTCACCCCCCGCCCCACGCCTTCATTTAGGTAGGGCCATGTGACTAGTTCTTAGCAATGGAGTGCAGAAGGGATGCATGCTTGCTCTGCGCCAGGTGTCTAGGTGCAGGTGTGTCCTCTCTACTCTCCCTTCCCAGGTTCTAGATGATGTCAGAGCCCCTGAATGGAAGGAGTTCAGGTCCCAGAATGACTACTGGAGCAGTCCTCACGCTCATGGACTGTGATAGGACTGCAAAATAAACCTTTGTTGTGTTAAGCAATTGAGATTTGAGGGTTATATATTAGAGGTGCGTTATTATTTAGCTTAACTAGCACATCCCAATTCATGAATACATTTGTACATTTATTTATTATATTTACTCTATGTGTTAATTTTTCTAACTGCTCTGTGAACCAGTAAAAACTTTATTACAGACAAGTTTGGGAACCACTGCCATATGGCCTGGACTTAGAAGTTCAAAATACAGAAGAGTAGAAGATAGTGAATCATACTGTCGAGAATTATGACTGGTTTTTTGTAAACTTTTTTATTTTTAAGGACTCTAGCATAAAATTTACTAGTTACTCTACATTAAAAGGCCTATTTCTAGGGACTATCAAAGAATCACGTATGTTAATTGGTGCAGAAGAGTCAACGCTACTTGGTCTGTACCACACCATCTAATTTGATCTTAGCCTATCAGCATCCTGATATCTGCTAAAGCCCTAGTGAATTTTCTGTTTCAAGTGTAATAGTTAAGGCAACATTACCAAGTGCTCCTAGGAAAAGTCACACAAAAAACAAGTGATCTAGAATGTAACATTATGAAGATTTGAACAGGAAGGAATCAGATATCAATTTTTCAGAAAACAGCCCCTAGACTGGGCATGGTGGCTCATGCCTGTAATCCCAGCACTTTGGGAAGCCAAGGCAGGCAGATCACCTGAGGTCGGGAGGTCGAGACCAGCCTGACCAACATGGAAAAACCCTGTCTCTACTAAAAATACAAAAATTAGCCAGATGTGGTGGCGCATGCCTGTAATCCCAGCTACTCAGGAGGCAGGAGAGTCGCTCGAACCCAGGAGGCGGAGGTTGCGGTAAGCAGAGATGGCACCCCTGCACTCCAGCCTGGGCAACAAGGCAAGACACTGTCTCAAAGAAAACAACTCCTAACTGATATACAGACATAGAGATAGATAGATAGATAGATGATAGATAGATAGATAGATAGATAGATAGATAGATAGATAGCAACACCAGTTAAAAAAAAAGAAAACCTTCAAATCACTCCAAACCAAAGGCAATATATTTTAAAAGGATACAAAGGGCAAATGAAATATGAGATTTATAGTGCCTGAATGTCAATCCTTAGTTTGACTCTGAAAGTATTAATGATAGGTAAGGTTTTGACAGTCACGTGTCCTAACAAGTTAATAAATCAACACACAAAAGCAGCATTTTCAGTTTTTCAGACTACTTTTCAGTAATGTGACCAAACATGCATTGTGAAATCAGTCTGAGACTAGCCTCTTTTGTGAGGGTAATCATACTATTGCCCAATATCTGAAACATTCCCAGTGCCTTCAAGGGCATAGGTGCTAATGGAGGCCTTTGGAGTGGGTTTACAACATGCACAAACACACACACACAGTCTCATTACATTAAAAGTGACACCTCATTATTTTCTAATTTCGAATTTTATTTTAAATTTGTGTGGGTGCATAGTAGGTGTATATATTTATAGGTACATGAGATGTTTTGATACAGTATGCAATGTGTCATAACCACATCATGGAGAATGGAGTTTCCATCCCCTCAAGCATTTATCATTTGTGTTATAAACAATCCAATTATATCCTCCTTTAGTTATTCTAAAATGTACAATTAAATTATTATTGACTATAGTCACCTTATTTTGCTATCAAATACTAGGTCTTATTCATTCTACCTATTTTTTTTTGTACCCATTAACCATCCTCACCCCTCTTTCACCCCCCCATATCATTTTTTGACCAAATACCGTTACTCAACTTGGTGACAGTAAGGACCATTCATCTTACCATCTCCCCAAGTAGAACCACACACGGACTACAGTGCACATTCAATATTCTTCACTGTCAGCCATTGGTTGAATGACCCCTTTAATTTATGAGACCTTGGTCTGAATGACTTATGGTTGTTTCCACAACCTCAAACCACCTTCTCAGATGTGAAGGAGGTGGTGTGAGGTGGACAGTACACTGTTTGGAGTCAGACATTCTGGCTTTCTTATTTGTCAGCTGTGTGTCCTTGGGCAAACAACTCAACAGCTTGAGGCCTTGGTTTCTTCACGCCACAGAAGTTATACAGAGTCTTGGGAACGTTTTGAGCATAAATGGGATAATGTATAAATAATATGATACATGGTATGATGATTTATTATTATTTAAAGGGATATACATAGCCTGTGAAAATAACATCAAGATTTACAAGCATTTGGATCCGTGAAAGTTAATTGGAATAAGTTTTTCTCTTTGCAAAGTAGACAGCTCTTATTTGTTTTATTAGTCCTGGAATGCTGGTTAAAAACTCAGTCACACCACTACGACTTGAAGGATTAATAAAATGGGTGACGATTTGAAAAAGACCTTTACAATTTCCAGCTTTTTCTTTACCATTCACAAAGCGCAGGAATGCTATGGAGACTGAAATAAGCGGGAGGTGGAGATTTAAAATGGAAAGTACCATGACGGGCATCTGAAGTTTCTTTTGGATTAGGCTCTGATTAAAGAATGGAAAATATTTTTGCAACGGAAATTCTTGTCATTAAGCCAAACACCTTTGTTGGATTATTTTCCTCTTGGGACAGCTGACGCTCCCTCCCAGGCTGGCCACCCTATCTCTTTAGGGACTGACATCCCATCTGTAACCAATAATTTCAATATGGATTTTTTTGAGCCCTGTATTTCTAGGAATTATTATTAGTATTATCTATTTTATTTTTTTGAGAGAGAATCTGGCACTGTCACCCAGGCTGGAGTGTAATGGCTCGATCTCGGCTCACTGCAACCTCCGCCTCTCGGGTTCAAGCAATTCTCTTGCCTCAGCCTCCCAAGTAGCTGGGATTACCGGCACCCGTCACCATGACCGGTTAATTTTTTGTGTTTTTAGTAGAGACAGGGTTTCACTACGTTAGCCAGGCTGATCTTGAAATCCTGACTTCATGATCAGCCTGCCTCGGCCTCCCAAACTGCAGGGATTACAGGCGTGAGCCACCGTGCCCGGCCAGGAATTAATTTGTAACAATAGATATAGGATTAAACTACCCAGAAACAGTTAAGTATCTAAATGTCTTCCTATGTGACCAGCTTTTTAATTGCAGAAGAATAATTCAATATTTTTTACATTTCTACAAAATATATTTATTTGTAGAAAATTTGGAAAATGCAGGAAAACATAAAAACTAATGACCACACATAATCCTACTTCATTTTTGAGCCTAGCTTCTCAGTTTTTTTATATGTATGTACATATATTTATACACATCTATATGTATGTTTACATGTGTAATATGTGTAATACATGCTTTGAGAGCTCATATTTACAAACTACTAGAAACTGGCTTTTTTTTTTTTTTAAATGGAGTCTCGCTCTGTCACCAGGCTGGAGTGCAGTGGCAAAATCTCCACTCACTGCAACATCTGCCTTCAGGGTTCAAGTGATTCTCCTGCCTCAGCCTCCTGAGTAGCTGAGATTATAGGCACCCACCACCATGTCCGGCTAATTTTTGTATTTTTAGTAGAGATAGAGTTTCACCATGTTGGCCAGGCTGGTCTCAAACTCCTGACCTCAGGTGATCTGCCTGCCTTAGCCTCCCAAAGTGCTGGGATTACAGGCAGAACTGGCTTTTTAATTTAGTATATCATGAACATTTCCCCATGTCATTGATTTTCTACTCCAGAATGACTGTAAAAGACTGTAGAGTGCCCCATGGCAGTGGGTTTTGCTGTGGCCTGGCCACAGGGTTCAGGAAGCCCTTCCCCAAGGCAACAATGGGTTGCACTTCCCTGCCTGCCCTGCTCTGTAGGGGAGCACGTGCTCTATGCAGGGCATCCCCTAGAGGCACCCGCATGCTCTGCCACCCCCAAGGTCACTCTCCCTGTGCTGTCCCCTGGGGTCAACCAAACCAGCAGTCATACCCTCTCGTGCCTGACGATTTTCACAGTCTCAAGGCAATGGGGAGGGAAGGGGAGGAGGCTTCCCACAGGGGCCGGCTTGCGTGTGAAGAGTGCCAGTGTGGCCCAGCAGCGAACCCCCCAGGCTGGTGTCAGGCTGACTGATGTCTGAATCCCTGCCCCACTGTACACCAGCTCTAGGCCCTCCAGCAAGGTCTCGAACCTCTCTGGCTGAGATAAGGTGATAACGAAAGTGCTTACTTCAAAGAGTTGTGAGAATTAAGTAAGAAATCCATGCAAAGAATGTGACACAGTGGTAAACAGGAGGAGCTCAGTAAATGTCAGCTGGTGTCACTGTTACCTCAGGGTTCCTGTGAGAGTGAGGGAAGTTGATGGGAGGACAGGTGGGGTAAGGTACAGAGAAGAATCCTAAGAAGAAACAGTCTAGGGAGGATGCTGGTATCAGTGGTGGGAGCGACTGTGTGATGTGAGTTTTACGTGTCAACTAGGGCAGGCCATGGCACCCAGATATGTGAATAAACATCAGTCTAGATGTCACTGTGAAGGTATTTTTTGGGTGATTCACATTTAAATCATTAGACTAAGAGTAAAGTAGTTATTCTCCAGGATGTGGTTAGGCCTCATCACAAAGGCCTTAAGAAGGAAAAAAACCAGAGGTGCCCTAGAGAGGAATACATTCTGCCTTCAGACCAACTTTGGACTTCAGCAGCAACACCAGCCCTTCGCTGGTCTCCAGCCTGTCTGCCTGCTGCGCAGACTTCAGCCTGGCCAGCCCTCATAATCACGTGAGCCAATTCCTTAAAATTAACCTCAGTGTCTCTCTCTCTCTCTCTGTCTGTCTCTCTCTCTCTGTATGTGTGTGTGTCTCTCTCTGTCTCTGTCTGTCTGTCTCTCTCCACATATATCCTATGGGTTCTGTTTCTCTGGAAAACTGTAACTAACACATGCTGTTACGTAAAATGTAGAAAAATAGAGAAAAGTAAAATGGAGACAATGAAGGCTCAGGCAAGGTTGGTGGAGGAGGGAAGAGAAAGGAATCATTGGACATATTCAGAGCACGAATCATATCCCATTTATCTTTGTAGCCTTGATGCAGTTCCTGGTATATAGGTACCAAATAAAGGAGGGAAGGAAAGAAGGAAAGGAGAGAGGGAGGAAGGGAAGGTGGGAAAGAGGAAAAAAAGAAATTCCCAAGATAGGCTTGAGGCCAGATTCTGCTCTAGTTGTCATTCTCCCTTTTTAATTCTTGAAACAATGCCTAGAGTATTCCTTTTCAGCATATTCTAAAATCAAACAACAAGCACAGATCTCTTACCATTTCCTCCAGACCTTTTGCTTCATCAGACATCTCTCTCATCTACCTCACTTGGAGGTCCAGCCAACAATATCTTCTTTTTAAAATATTTAGTCTGGAATCTGTCTTGGCACAGCCATAATGCCCTGCTTTGATTATGGACTGGTGGAGAGATGGGACCCAGAAGACAAATGCCCCAGATTACTGGGTAATGACATCCCGGCCACCAGAATTCTTCCCTGTGGTTTCAATTGGATACACGCATTGCATGCACTGTAGTCACCCACAAAGCAGCCACATTCCTGCGCAAGACAGTGGAATTGTGTCTCTGGGAAAATGTCCCACCTGGGACAATCCCTGGAATGCCTTCTAGAATTAAAGTAGACACTAAAGATGATGGGTTATCAATTTATTATTTTAGTTTTGTTCATCCTCAGAACTCAAGAGTGAGTTTCCTCCTTTGTGGAAAAATTGTAGGATTCTGGGGAGACTTTGATGCTCAAAGGGATTCTTCCCACCACAGGGTCAGAGAATCAGTCTTTTAGCTAAGATCTGACGTGTATTGAAATAACAAACTACCCCTGAATAAAAGAGCACTCTGAGATGGAATCAGACATGCCTTAGAGTGGGGTTTACACAATAGAGGGAAAGAAGAGAAAAAAGTAGTTAAAAATCCAAGAGGAAAACATGCCTGAAAATAAACTTTATGCGTTTTATAATTTGGACTAGGACAATTCTCATTCACTCCTTCCCTCTTTCATTCAAGGATCTATTGACAGTCTGTAATATATAAGGGACTCAGATATACATAACTTGGGAGAAGGGTAAAGGTACAAAAACAGAAAAGGAACTTTAAATCCACCTTTCACATTGACAGATGAAGGTCTGGTGATTTCACCAAATTACTTCCTAACTAGTCAGCATCAGGAAATAAGTGACATTGGTGTTCATTACCCTCCTTCTCACTTTTCATTCCTCGTTTCCTAGATACCCTGTGGACACCCCTTCGGTAGTTCTATTTAATGTCTGCCTAGAACCTACACTTCATGTTAATTTCCACTTTAATCCAAACTTACCTGAGCTAGCCCCTATTCCTTCTCACCTGGATGGTGCTGTGTAAAATAACCATAGTAAACAATTTCCTTTTAAGGGATCTAGTTGGAAATGTGGATGGCCCCCGAACATGCAGTTCCCTCTGACTGTGGGGAAGGTTGGGAATGACTTGCTGCTCCCGTGACTGAAAGCCGGGGGCTCCGGGACAGGCAGTGCCTTACACCAAGCAGGATTTCTCAGACCGTGTTTTGTGGGAGATGAGTTTCAGGAGAAATTTGCAGGTATGCTACAAAGAGCAACTTTTTTAAAAAATTGAATGAGTATGGAAAACAAGACATAATAAATCTCCCCTAGGAAATTCCCCCCCCCCTCAAATTAGTATAATAAAGGCTTGATATCCTTCAGTAAAGAAACTCATTGATTTTAGCTCAGCTTAATAGTAATCCCAGGTGGGAAATAGATTTTTTCCTATGGAATGATGGTCCACAGCACATTAGCTTAGAAAATGCACGCCCAAACTCATGAAGTTAAGAAAAGGAAATAGAAGTGGTAAGATTTCAGACGACTCCAAACAGCAGAGAGAAAAAATATCTTGAACTGGGGAGGGTTGGTGATATGGTTTGGGTCCGTGTCACCGCCCAAATCTCATGTCAACTTGTAATCCCCAGTGTTGGAGGTGGGACCCGGTGGCAGGTGATGGGATCGGGGGATGGATTTCCCCTTTGGTGCTATTCCCCTGAGAGTGAGTTACTGCTAGATCTGGTTGTTTAAAAGTGTGTAGCACCTCCCACCTCCCATCTTTCTCTCTTCCTCCTGCTCCAGGCATGGACGATATGCCCACTTCTCCTTCATCTTCTGCCATGATTGAAAGTTTCCCAAGGCCTCCAAGCGTCGTGCTTCTTGCACAGCCTGCAGAACCGTGAGCCAATTAAACCTCTTTTCTTTCTAAATTATCCAAATTTTGCATTTCTTTATAGCAGTGTGAGAATGGCCTAATACAGCTGGTTTAGAGAAGAGGAAGAAGTTCCAGCCCAACCACATGGCACCCTAAGAACATGCAGACCCATATTGTAGATACATCCCATGCTCCTTCATCTCCCAGAGGACTTGTCCTTCCTCTGGCAGGTTCTTCCCGGTCCTTTCAGGTCCCTCCTCTTCAAGTTTGTCCACTTTTCCATCGAGAAGACTTAACTCTGCCCACCTTGCTGTCCTCTCAGGCCACTCCTGTCTGCCTCTCTGCATGCCGGTACTGATGCAAGGCAGGTTCTTGGCTTTGCTCAGGAGAAAATTCAAGAGTGAGCTGGCAGTGGAAGAAAGCAAGTTTATTGAGCAGCAGTGTCACTGCTCAGTGACTGCTCCTTGCCCAATAGAGTTAGCCACAGGCAGTTTACTCAGAGGAGCAGCGTATGGGCTGTTGGTAAGCAGTATTTATACTTGTTTTTAATTAAATTCAAATTAAGGGATGGGTCATTCAGAAATCTCTAGAAAATCGGTGGTAACTTCTAGATTTGGCCATGGAAAGGGATGACAACTTCCGGGTGTTGCCATGACATTTGTAAACTGTCATGGCACTGGTGGTAGTGTCTTATGCTGATGGGCAGCTAGGGCAAGTAGAGGTTGCTTTCTTGGTGCCACTTGCTGGTTCTGGGCACCACAGGGTTGAAAGAGGTGTCACTTGCTGGTTCTGGGCAGTTTCCTATCTGGTCCGGAAAACAAGTCCTGCCAGTCTCCTACTTCAATACCAGCTGTACTTTCTCCTTTGCCTAGTAGGGGAGCAGCTGCATTTTCCTTATTAGTTGGCTCAGCTTCTTTCCTTCAATGAGTTGCTATATGTTACCCATGGAGGAAGGCTATGCCTTGTTGCAAAGATTCCACAAATATAAAACTCTAGCTTCATTGTAAGATATATATACTTCGACTCTTTAGAAAAATAAATTATAATAAACACACACTCAAATTTGACATGCAGCAGATTTTAACATACTAGAGACCACCACTACAGTGACTTCTACTACTGGGTGAGTTTGGTTAAGTTCAAACCCGGAAACAGCATTTCTCTCTTGAAATATATTTTCACTCTTGTGTATATATTTGAATGTCTTATACACGTGTCTTTGAACAGATCATGTAGGTCTGCCATAATCTGTTCCTGAATTTGGGCCTGTGCATATACCCAAAAGTACACTATTGCAAGTATACACCCTCTGTTAACATGGGAAAGACCATGCTCCATTAAATTGCTAGGTAAGGCTTGAGTATATATGGTCAGCACTATGCTGTCTTCTAGGGTGAAAATCAGTTATCCAGTACAAGTGGACATGTTATGCATTTTCTTATGGCAGTATCATATTGTAGTAGTTTTAATGAATTAAGTTTTCTTGCCTTCAAGTTTACAAATTTTGTATGTGTGTATATATATATATATACACACACACATATATGTGTGTGTATGAGACAGAGTTTATGTTTATATTTATTTTCCTCTGCCCCACAAGTGGGAATGGGATAATTATACTTACAATAAGAAATGTATCAAGATAAAAATGACAAGTCTGACCAGGTCAAAGGCCAGTCAATGAAGGCCATGTGTGGAAAGTTTTCTCATAAAGTCATGCAGAGACAAGGAGAACATTAATAATTATTTGTCATTGGGGTTCACCTTTTATGGAGCTAAAAGTTACTGGATGTACTTCAGGCAGTAAAAATTTGCAAAATAGTCCTATGATGCCTGCCAAGTTACAATGGTATTTTGAAACAGAATATAGTGAGAATAAAAATAAGGTTATTGGTATCTTACAGTGTGTCTTGAGCTTATTGTACCTAGAAAACTGAATATGAACTAAAATTAAATCTTACAATAAAAAGTCACATCCAGCATGACTCTAAGTAGATGTACTCTGAGAGAAAATGGAATGTACCATCAGGGGTAGTTTTGTTAAACAATCTATTTAAACAATGCAATTGGCTACTATAAAAATTCAACCACTCTCATGTCTCATAAGATACTAGCTCAGATGCAAGAATTATTACCCAGTGGGTTTAATGAATCAATTAAAAGGCTGAAATTTTGTGAAATTTTGATAACTCCGGTGGACAAGACTCTGTGTTGCTTGCTTTTGTATTGTAGGTTTATGCAGGCAAATATGAGAGAGATTTGTTATTTTCTAAACTCTTGACATGTACACGACAGAAGAAGAAACTTTTAGATGTTTAAATCAGTTTTTAACACACCTTCAAATAAATTGACAAAAATATAAGCTAGCAGTGTGGACGGTGTGAAAACAATGGCAGGGAAAAAACTCAGCCAGAAGGGTTCATGTCAACACCATGACCAAAGTGAGTTCAAATATTCATGGTAGGTAGAGTGGACGTGAGCTAGTTATTAAAAATATGATAGCATCTTTCAAAACTACTTTGTACCATGACTTGTAAATTGTTAGTTTTATTAAGGAATAGTATTTACATTGTAGGCTTTGATGTATGATATGGATGATGTGAATAGTGAGTTCTGGAATTTACCTTTTTCACACCAAAGACCAATGCCAAATGAGATAAGAAATCACTGGTCTTTGTTTTTTTGTGGTTATTGTTGCTGGTAAACAAACTCCATTACCATACTATCTCTCAAATATAACAAGGTTGGACCACTGAAGCTTTATATATATACTTATCTTAGACTGTATCTATCTATGTATCTATGTATCTATCTATCTATCTTATCTATCTATCTGTCCATCTATCTATCTGTCTGTCTATAATATATTTAATTTTTAGGACAGTATACTTTTACAGAAAAATTGAGTAGAAAGTACAGAGAGTTGCATAGTCTCTCTCCCCTACCTCAACATACACAGTTTCCCCTAGTGTTAATATCTGACCTTAGTGTGGTACACTCGTTAAAACTGATGAATCAAAACCGATACCACTGTATTATGAACTAAAGTCCATGGTTTAGGCTAGGGTTCATTCTGTGTTGTATAGGTCTATGTGTTTTGACAAATGCATAATGCCATGTATCTGCCATAACAGTGCCATACATAATGGTGTCACCACCCAAAGGACCACTGTAGTTTTAATAAGCTGAAAGAGCCCAATTGGAAAAGCAGAGTGACCTTGGTTGCCTTGCTTACAATGGTCAAGAAAGTACCAGGAATGAAATCGAAACACATTTCAGTTTCATTCAGTACATCTCATTTCATGCAATACCAACTAAACGTACCTGCCTTGATCCCAAGAATGAAGGAAAATAAGGGATAGAAGGTGGCCAGGCAGAAGGAATGGTGTGATGCAGAGAAAGCACTGGAATCCAGCTGCACTCGGCTGCTCAGACTGGAGCATTCGCCTGCCTCCCTGGGCTCAGGCTCCAGGTTCATAAAGTCAAAGTGAGGAGTTTGACTCCATGATAGGAAAGGTCCTGCCAGCTCCACTCGAAAGAAGGCACAGTCATTATAGCCAGGGTTCGTATGTTTTTAATGGATTGGTGAACATTTTCCTTAAGCCCCAGGATTTTTTAGTGTGTGCCAATTGCCTTTGGAGATTTCAAGAATTAAAAAACAAATGACTAAGAAAACATAAATATGAAGACATATATTTTGGATTTTTATCTTCTTAGTAAATAACATACTTGGACTACAGCTAAAACAAAAAGAAAATGATAACAATATAGATTGTTTCTAGATAAAAGAACATTCTTCTTGTCATGGAAAAAAAAAACAATACTAACTATGTGAATGCTTCCAGAAGGTAGAATTTTCATGTGGTACCTATTTTTCTTTCTCCCTTTTGTTTTTAAACACAGAATCAATCTAAAGTTGGTTCATGGCAAGAGAAGAAAAATGGGAGAGGATTTTTTTGTTGTAAGTACCTGTGGATTTATTCTGAAACCCTAAGTTCTAGATTGAAAACTTTTTTTTTAATCCTCCTTTTGGGAAAAAAGAATGAAATCCAAAGGATTGTGTGAATGTACACTATTAATAATAGTTACCATTTATTTTAAGCTTGATGTCATAAGCACTTTACATGGATTATAACATTCTATCTACTCATCAATCTTATGAAGTAGACACTATTATTATCTCCATTTTACAGACATGACAAAAAGGCACAGAGAAGTTAAATAGCTTGCCCAAGGTCACTCTGTGGTGGTTAAGCTGGGATTTGAGCCGAGGCAGGTTGACTCCTGAACCTGAGTTTTTAATCACTAAACTCTACTGCTATAAATTACATGCTTATATTTATTTGTATACATGTGTTTATTTAATGGGAAAAAGATTCATATGACATATCTGAGACGGGAGCAGAGACAAGTAGTAAAATATAGATGATTTACAAAAGGCTTGTTATGCATTAAAAATGCATACATCCTGGCCTTAGCTGTTTTAAAATTGGAGTAAATTACTGTTTAAATTTCTGTTGCAATTAGAAGATGTTGGCTACTGCTGTTGTTGTGAATAATAAAACTCTTTGTCTCTGACCCAGGAGTCTCGTGTCTTATACTAGTTGCTAGTTTTCAAGAAGGGTAAAATCTGAGACCCTTAGCAGTTCTTGACAGCTGTTTCTGGAGTTTTTATTTCCCCAAAATATTGTCACTATTGCTTAGATGTCATACCTAGATGAATAACATTTGCCAAATAAATCTTTGAGTCAAGTTGAATGAAAGAATTACCTTTTACTGGGAACCTATCAGTGGTTCTCAACCATGCTAGCATCACGACCACTGTGTACACTATAGATTATTATCTCCATTTTGCAAATGAAGGAACTAAGGTATAGGGACATTATTTTCCCCAATATCCTACAGCTCACAAATGTTAGCACTAAGGTCTGAAGCTAGTCCAATGTTCTTTTTACCGCTATTGCCTCTTAAAACATTTTAGCTACAGTAATATTGATTTTCAGATCAAATGATAAAGGTCACTGGGAAAGGAAAAATGATTGTTTAAAGAGGAAATTTAAGCTTCACACAAGAAGAAAAGGGAGAAGTGAAGAGCAAATAAGGATGAAAGAAAATAGAAAGAGGAGAGACAAAAAGGGATAAAAAAAAATGTCCAAATAACTTTACAGGGCAAATAGAGGGCTGGGGTCCCTAAAACAAGAGTTGGGAGCAGAACAGGGTTATGAGGCTTGCTAGGGGAACTTGGTGTAGACGTGTAAAAAGTAGCAGAACACCCAGGATGAAGCCTAGGAGGAGCCAAACAGCCAATCTAAATAAAGTACCATTCAGGCAAAGGGCTAGAGTCCAGGGAAATGGGGCAGTCATCATAGTCTCCTAGAAAGAGAACGGGGTCCAGGCAAAGAATCCGGAAGTTTGCGAGGGGGATAGGAGAGATTTCTCCAAGCACAGGAAGAGTGTAGCTGGGCCCATCAATGGCCATTGTCCGATATGTGTTTGTCCATTTTGTTTTGCTTGGACGTCAACGGCCTTGTGCGTGTGCAAAAAAGACCTTTCAAGGACTTGAGTCTGGTTTGGGCAAGGTGATAGAAGCCAAAAGTTACCTTGGTTGGGTCTTAAGGGAATGAATTTTGAGAGTTATTTGTTCGAAAGCCAAAATGTTCAAATCCCGAAATGTTCAAAGCAATCACCAAAGATGCCCGCAGTGAGTTTTTGTTTTCTTGTTTTTATCTCTGTTTCAATTCAGCTGTACTTTGAGCTACACAGATCCTTCAAAAGAATAAAAGTTGGGTTTCTTAACCCCCACTTTGGTTAGTGTGTATGCTTTCAGCACGTGTGTTTAGTATTTTTTAGCATGTAGCCTTTGTAAACTTCACCCACTGTATTTTGCTGTAGTCAGACTCACCCTTTGTTCACCAGTAATCAGCAAACATTTGTTAATGACGACGGTGGCACTCTGGTTAGCCCTTCTCCCTTTTTTTTTTTTTTTCTTTGCAGAGCATAGTTGAAATAATTTGGGAAAGTTTCTCTTCTTCAAGGAGCTGGGAAAGAATGATGAATGGGCCCCTTGTTCTGATGCCTCCTTCTATTTCCTACACAGGAAAAAACTGACAGCTGCTAATCTCTGTGTGTTCAGGAGCTCTACCTTCCTTTCTAATAAGATCGCTATTGCAGCAAGCATGTGCCATGGAGGTGAAGCAGAGTTTCCCATTATTCATTAGGCCTGAGTCCTCATTAGTAACTTCTTTGTAAAATAAACACGAGGCTCTGCAGAAATGGGGAACAAGAGCCCACTTCATACAAAGTACAATGATAAATGTCTCCTGTGGCCCCAGATTCCAACGCTTAACATCTGTGATCTCCCCATCTCCATGGCAACATAAAGTAAATAGTAAAAATAGTCCAAATCCAGGAAAAACACAGCAGGGAATGTCTGTCCTAAAGGAAAACAAACGCTTAACATACACTCACACACGAGCAAGAGGACCCACATGAAATGCAGCAGTTGGTCAATAGGAAAACAACAGAGAGTGGGGAATTAAGGGTCTTCAAGCTAGCAGACAAGAAATGTCAGATGATTTGAAGAAGTGTTGTCTGCTTTCAGTAGGAGGCCTGAAGGGAACATTGCGTCTTATATTCACGGGCTTGTACAGTGTGTATTTTACATTTTGTACAAATGTGTTTTGAATTATAAGCTTGTCATATTGCACTAGATTTAAAGGGAACCATAGATTATAAAAGTAATAGCATCAAACAAAGAGTTGAGAACTGGTGATTTGGTGTTTGCCACGTAACTTCTTAGCAAAGCTGTGGTCTGCCTAATAGACCCTCTGGATCTCCTCCCTACCTGTAGCCCGACTGTAGCCCAACTGCCTGAGGCTGTTCCTGATATTCGCCATAGGCCACTGGCACAGGAGGCTCTGTGGCCTCCCTGTGTCCCCGAAAGTTGGGGCAAGAGCAGTGGAGCAGCCCTCTGGAAGAGAAGGATGTTCCCCTTATGGGTACAAGAAAATGCTTGGGAATAGGATATTTTCAAGAATGGCAATTTTTAGTTAATTTAATTTTCTGATAAACTGCAGCGACTTGGGGCCTTTCAACTCACTGAGCCTGGTTTAGGTCATCTGCAAAAAAAAAAAGAAAAAAGAAAAAAAGGATGGGGGTATCTCATGGCCCTGGAGTCCCGCCAGACTTGGAATTGTGCAATTCTATGAATTGAGCACAAGGCATGATTTTGTTTCAGCCTTTGTGGATTAAAAAACTTAGAATTCCTGGGTTTACTGTTCTACTGTAGCAAAAACTGAGCACTGAATACAACCCCATAGCTGTGTCTGTGGGGGGTGGAGGGGTGGAAGGGTGAAGGGTGGGTGTGGCCTACAGGAAAGACCGAGGGGGTCTACAGCCAATCCCAGTGACTAGCGGTGTGACCTCAGGCCAGTTATTCCACCCTTCTTGTCCGTAGTGTCTCCATCCCCATCAATGGAGACTATGGTATTCCTTGCAACGTTATTGCTGTAGGAATACCGGTAAATGATGAGCATATGGTAACCATGATATCCTATCAGATTTGGAGTCAGCCCTTGAAGAATATTTTTCATCACATAGGTAAGACTTGATAGTAGTGGGGTAACTTGTGCTGTGTAATTTATGGAACACAGTCTCAATACTTTGTGATGGTGTTTCTCTTTGACCCTAAGCATGTGTGACTCTACCCTGAAGATATATGGTGGGGTTTTTCTTTTCATTCCCTGACTGTAGCTTTTTACTCTGATGGTTTTTCTCTTTCTTAAAGCTAGAGCACAGCTAAAAAATTCTAGTTAAGTGAATATCCTAGAAAGGCTGGATCCTAATACATGGAAGTTTTTACTGTATGATTTGTGCACAGACACCTTGCCGGTTATTCACAGGTGGTGTTCAAATTAAAAGCTCACCAGGAGTCAATAGCCACAAAGATGACTTTGGAGCAGATTCCCTCTCTTCTATTGTTCCTTTCCTCCAGCCAAGTTTCTCTTCTGTTTGCCTCTTTTCTCCTCTCTTACCTTTTCACCATTCTCTTTTCTTCTTCTTCTAATCTTCTGATTTTAGTGTTCTCGTCTTTCCAACTTTGTGCTGTGCATTCTACAGTAGTTTGGTTTTGTTTGTTTGTTTATTTATTTTATTATTTCATTTGTTTGTTTGTTTCTGAGACGGTGTCTTGCTCTGTCGCCCAGGCTGGAGTGTAATGGCACCATCTCAGCTCACTGCAAACTCTGTCTCTCAGGTTCAAGCGATTCTCCTGCCTCAGCCTCCCCAAGTAGTTAAGATTACAGGAGCATGCCACCATGTCTGGCTCATTTTTGTATTTTTAGTAGAGACGGGGTTTCAACATGTTGGTCAGGCTGGTCTTGAACTCCTGACCTCGTGATCTGCCCACCTCAGCCTCCCAAAGTGCTGGGATTATAGGTGTGGACCACTGTGCTCAGCCTCTGCAGTTTTATTTCTCACTCCTTTGCTACGTCTTATTCCACCCCCTCCACCTTTCCTTTCTGCTCTCTATCCTTTTACTTCCATTCACCCACAGTCCCTGCTAGGAGGACTTTTCTATTAGATACTTAGTGGAAAGGCATTTTCTTTTCTTTGAATTTAGGAAAATGGGACTCACAGTTAACTTCTGGGGCTGAATTTCCAGAGACTGTTGTCAGAGAGCCCAGCTCCTTTGGAATGAGAGCTATCAGGACGAGACCTACCAGCTGCCTGGGGTTGTAGTGATTCCAGAGGCATGAGGATTCTAACCAGTCAAAGGAAACACTAACACGGATTGGTTTCTAATATCAACTACCACCCCCACAGCTAAGCCTGAGTATGAAGCTCATCTCTATCAGTTATCAGCTGACTGATCTTGGATAAATTACTCAACCTTTTTGAGTTTCAGTTCTTGTGTAAAAAGATATAACTGCTATACCTCCTAGAGTCATATCACAGATTAAATGAGATCACATATGTAAAGTGCATTTAAGGTACTCTGAAGTTTCTCTGCAGTTTCTCCATCTTGGCCTAGGATTTTTAATCCCTTAGGAAAATTCTATCTATCTTCCGGGTAGTTTAGGGTTAGCATGGCTCAGAGCCCTATCCTGGTCCTCTTGTCCTGATATTAATTGAGTTAGAAATAAGGTAGTGCCCAATATCATGCTACATACCGCTACTCTTGGCACCCTTAAATCCAGCCATGGATACCCCTAATATTCCCATTTGATTCACTAATGACTCAAGCTGTCAAGTACAGTAGAAAAGGCACGTTTTTCTTTTTTTCTGCAGAAAACTGCAAGCTCAAAACCAGTTTTAAACCTCATTCCAGGTCTGTTTAAAGCAGTGTTCTCAAGTGGGGGTGACTTTGCCTCTTAGAGAACATGTGGCGTGTCTGGAAATATTTCTGACTATCACAGTTTTGGGGGCGGGCTAGGATGGTGCTACTAGCACATAATGAGTGGAAGCCAGGGATGCTACTGAATGTTCCACAATGCAAAGAATGCACCTGTTCCAAATGTTCATAGTGCTGAGGTTGAGAAAGCCTAGTTTAGAAGTAGCCAGTTGGACAAAATCATATTGGAAGTAGGGGGATCCTCTTGGCTTTAGAATCCTACTGTTTATTGAGTCTGAGAAAAGCCTGGATAGAGGACGTGTTCAATGGGATCTGCAAAATCTTTTAAAACTGAGCTGCTGTGATGAATTCAGAGAAGCACGTTTGCCTTTTAGACAAAAAGATGTGGGGCCTCTTGCATGCCAAAAATTTGCTCAGGGTTTGCTATGCGGCAGCAGGAGAATCTGTCCATAAAAGGGATGGACTTTGCTGCCCAGAGGGATTCCCTGCAAGGGTTTCCCTTGTGAGCCTGAAGAATCACTGGGAAAGGGCAAGCTTGGCCAGCTTCAAGTTCCAGCCCCTCACCAAGGCATGTTTATATTTCTCTGGAGGTGAGAGTGAATACGCTTTAGGGAAGGGAAGGCACTCTAGCCCTAAAAAGGGGTTGTTTAGCAACCATCTTCTTGTTTCTTGGATATGAAGATTAACCAGCTTAGCTGGGAAAGGCCTTTGAGAAGGGAACCTGGGTTTAATATTCAGGGGAAGCTGAGAGAAAGGCATCACTGAGGGGAGAGCGCCTGGGGTTGCAGCTCAGGAAGATATGAGTCTGAACCTCAGCTCCTCCAGTTGTGGACTGACTCTGTGCCCTTGGCCAAAGAAAGGAAAAATAACTAAGATTACAGCACACCTACTGTATGCCAGACTCGATGGCAGTATTGCATATGCAATATGATTTCACTTTATTTTTACAATAGCACATAAAAATAGTTTAGCTAAATCGTATAGTCAGTAGCTGGCTAAAGTACTCTTGATTTGTTTGACTCCAGGGTCCATGATTCTTTTATACCACATTGTCTCCCAAAGTCCTTAGCTTCTTTAAGCCCCAGTTTTGTTGCCTGTGAAATGGGTACAGAGGAAGTGAATTTAGAACAATTCAGGATGCTTCAGCCAGCACTCCTTCAGGAGGAGCTCCATGCTCCTTCCTCCTTTCTACTGCCTTCTCCCTCCTCTTCTGAGGTTGGATGGCCTTAAGAACATGTATCAGCTATTCATACCCAGGGGGAAATCAGTGTACTGAGATCAAGGTCCTGTGCCTATCCAGGGGGCTGGCTTCTGGAACCTTCTCTTCCTCCTGCAAAGCTTCAGCTAACTCCCTATGTCTAGGAGCCAAGATGTGGGTGCAGTCAACCCCCTCTTCCTGTGGCCTCCCTTTTCTACTTAATTTCTGAGAATGATGACATGAGGTGGCCTAGGGATTGCTCATGACAGCCAGAAAGACCTGTAATCTCTTTCACTCCTCAAACACGGTTCTCCAGGGCCACAGCCCTGGCATGAGTACCTATGCGGACAGCCCAGACTAGCTCTATTCAAGGCCTCAAAGTAAGTCTTTCCTTAATTCAATATTTTTGGATCTTAGTGCAGAAATTGACAGTGATACCTCTCCTCAGGCCTGTCATCCACGGAACAAAAGGAGATGTCCATGGGTTCAATCTGCCTCCCCGGATTCTACATTCCACGTGGGATCTAAACCCTGCTGAAAACAAACTGAAAACTTTGTCTGTTTTATAATTTGTATGCATCTCTCTGTCAAAGGGCTTTTCAAAAGTGGCTGATTCAGGACAGGATTTGCTATTCCTCAATTTCCTGAGCACGTATGGCATTAATATCACCCTTAGATTCTGTGGTACCCCCAATTCTAACAGTTGGTGCTTGACAAATGTCACTCTTCAGTGCTCTGGTCCCACCTAACAAAGCTGAAAACAAGACCTGAAAGGATCAACTTATTTCCAAATGCAATGGGCTGAATGGTGGCCCAAAGACACTGGATTTTAATCCCTGGAACCTATAAATGTCACTTTGTTTGAAAAAAGGGTCTTAACTGATGTGATTACCTTAAGGATCTTGAGATGAGAATAACATCCTGGATTATCTGGCTGGGCTCTTAATGCCATCATAAGTGTCTTTATAAGAGGGAAGCAGGTGGAGATTAGACACACACAGAGGAGAAGGTGCTACAAAGACAGAGGCACACTGGAGTGATGTGGCCAAGGCACTATCAGCAGCTAGAAGAGGTCAGGAATGAAGTCTCTTCTAAACCCTCTATGGGGTCCCCTAATGGTACTTTGCTTTCAGACTTTGGTCTCCTGTACTGCGAAAAAATGAATTTCTATTGTTTCAAGCTACTAAAGTTGGGTAATTTGTTACAGCAGCATTAGAAGACTAATACACCAAGTAACTTAACTGAATCTCATAACAAAACCCAAGAATACTTATAGGAATACACCATTATTCCTCATCTAACAAGATAAAATCCACAATGGCTAACATCCCACCAAAAATTACCAGGCATACAAAAAAAGCTGGGAAATACAACACATAAGGAGGAGAAAAATCAGTTGAAACTGACTCAGAAAAGACTCAGATAACACAATTAGCATATATAAATATATTCGTATATATTCTTATATATGAATATATAAATATGTATTAGCATATACATTAATCATAATTTATTTTATATATTATACGTATGTAACTTAATATTATGTATATCTTTTACATATTATATTATATATCTATATATTATATGTATCTATATCTTTATATATATACATTAAGATCAGGACATGGATGCTGCCAGGGATACAGCTGAAATCCAGAATTCTGTTACCAAAGGACAAAAAGGAGAACAATGGTAGACAGCTGGCAGTCCCAGCCATCATAGTAAAAAGACAAATTTGTATCACCAGTTGTATTAGTCAGGGCTTTGTAATTGCAAACAACTCAAACAGATGTGGTTGATTTCAGCAGAAAAAGCATTTAATAAAAGGGTATTGTGTATTTCACAGACTTCAAAACCAGGCTTAGAAATTGAACAGGGACAAATGAGGCCTGGCAGCAGCCAGGACCACAGCCAGAATCTTGCTCCAGAGCCCATCTAGTGAGGATAATGTTGGACGTCACAGCTTGCCCCTGAAGTCACCAGTCACTCCACATCTGGTGCTCCTCAGCCACTGTTGTCACTAGAAAGGCCACATTGTTGGCAGTACTGCCGCCAACCTCCAGAAATGTTCCTCCTCCTCACAGCTTCTTTGCACCACTAGAAGGGTGCATCTGCCAGGAAGAGTTCAGTTATATACTGAACCCCAACTGCAAGGGCGACTGGGAAATAAGCCTTCTACTTGTACAACGGGAAGCAAGTTTTGCCTCTCATCAAGATTTATAGGAAAAGAACGCTTCTAGAAACCTGAAGAGGGTGCAGACTCTGAACTATCCAATAAAAAAGAAAACTAATAACAATAGTAATTGACAAATATCTGTTCCATGGATTCAGATTCTACTGATGTTAGTGAGAGGCATGTGCTTTGCAGGGCAAACAGGTGATCATGGCACATGCAACTCATCTTCTGCCCTTCAGGACCCTCCAGTCACATGCCCACCCCCATCTTTGCTTCTTATTCCTGTCAAAGAACAAAATTTTAACAAATGGAGTTTTAAAGATCAAACTATCAAACCAGTTTTTGTTAGTTCATAAACTGAGCATCATCTAGTCTACAAAATAGACAGGAGCTCTGCCAGGCATGACGGGAACGGTCCATTTTTATAAAGCAGCTTGAGGAAAGGAAAGTCCATTTTTACAAAGCAGCTTGAGCAGTAAGAACAAGCAAAGTCCATTTTTATAAAGTAGCTTGAACAGGAGGAACAAGGAAACAGCATGGGGCAAAAAGCACATTAGTTAACATCAGGTTACTTTCCTAGTACGGGTTAAAGCAGAGGGGACTTCCCTCTCATGCCAGCTCAGGTTGGCCGGGTGCTGTGAATCTCATGGTTTTTTGGGGAAAATTGGCCTGTCTGGGGGTTTGGCTATCATCTCTCTCCTGACTTCTCAGGTCAGATTGTACAAGTGAAAAGCTTGGTTTTCAGTTTGGTAATGAGGAACATTAGTATGAATGATTCTATTTTGGGTTGGTCTGTTGGGGTCTAGTACAGAAGAAGCTCAGCACATATGAGGGGTCTCCCGTGAGTTTTCTTTAACTTTGCTAATGAGTAGATTTTAGTCAGACATATTTGAGATTTATGAGTGATCCTGAGGAAGTAAATAATCCAAGTCTGTGTTATGAGCTTCCTATTTTTGGCGATTTTTCTTTGCTAACATTAGTTACTTTATGGATGCCCTATTAACTGCCAACCGATTTTCTTTGTATTCAGCATGGAGAAAATAAAATCCAAAAGGCGAATGGCGGTGAGTTCCTTTGTGCTATAATATTCAATGTAGAGAATGACGTTGAGCCTATTTTAGCCTTGACCAACCTGCTTCCTGGGTTAAGTCTCTGATCTGATCAAAGACAAACTTCAGCTGAATTAAATTTAAAAGAGTTTAATTGAACAATGAACGATTCACAAATCGGTCAGCCCCCTGAGCCAGAGTATGCTCGGAGACTCCAGCACAGCCACGTGGTAGAAGATTTACAGACAGAAAAAGGAAAGTGAGGTACAGAAAACAGAAGTGAGGTACAGAAACAACCTGCTTGGTTACAGCTCGGCGTTTGCCGAGCTGAACACAGTTCGGACAGTTGGCTACATTTAATTGGCTGAAACTCGATGATTGGCACAAGTGTAGGCTACGGTCTGCTTACACCTCCATTTGTTATAGTTTGTTATAGTTGACGATGTACAGAGGAACCTTTAGGCCAAACTTAAAATATGTAAGGAGGCAGCTTTAGGCTAAACCTGATTGAACAAATCTGGGATGATTCTTAAGCAGTCACCCCCATTCTTCTTAATTCAAAGGAAGCATTAGACCAGAGAGTATCTGGAAAGACCAGTGTCTCCAACAGCTGAATTTGGGATGGAACGATCTCTAGACTGTTCCTATCCCTATCGTTCTATTCCTTGAGGTTAATTCCTTTGGCCCTTCCATGAAGCTCTGATTAAAATACAAAAATCATAGGAGGGACAACAGATAAAAGATACCTTTTTTTTTCTGACCCAGAGTCTTGCTCTGTGCCCAGACTAGAGTCCAGTGGCACGATCTTGACTCACTGCAACCTCCTCCTCCGTGGTTCAAGCATTTTTGGTGCCTCAGCCTCTTGAGTAGCTGGGACTACAGGTGCCAGCTACCATGCCTGGCTAATATTTGTATTTTTAGTAGAGACGAAGTTTCACCATGTTAGCCAGACTGATCTTGAACTCCTGGTCTCAAGCGATCTGCCCACCTCAGCCTCCCAAAGTGCTGGAATTATAGGAGTGAGCCACCATGCCTGGCCAAAAGACACCATTTTTAACACCTTCGAGGAGTGAGATTTTAGGTAATAACTACTACTTATTTGGCACTACAGAGTGCTTCCTGCACAATTTAGCACATTCTTCTTCACACAAGCCTTATCATAGAATAGTATTACTACTCCTTTTCCACAGATGAGGAAAGTAAGGGACAGAGAAGTCAAATGACTCGCCCATGGTCACCCAACTAGTCAATGGTGGAGCTGGGACTCAAAATCCCAAAGGTGGTTTCCAACGTCTACCTGTTTAACCTGTGTCCTCTGCTGCCTCTCACCTCGGATAGTGGTGGCATAGGGTGCAGGGCAGGTAAGTGCCCATAAATGGGAGAAGGGTGTGGCACGCAGCCCCCGAGGGCACACCCAAGTCCAGATGGGAACTGTGCCTGTGAGGGGAAACACAAGGAAGATTTGGAGAGCTGGCACGGGTCTTCCCATGGCCAAGGGCCTCCCTTCTTCCTGCCTGGCGGGCTGTAGCCCTCTTGTACAGACGTTCTGCCTTCTAAAGAAGTCACCAACGTTTTTCATTTCTAATAAAACCAGCAGATTCTTTCTGCTACCTTGAAGTCCAAAAAGAAAGGCAGAGGACAGGGGCAATATCAAGAGGAGCTGTGAGTGATGCTTAAGGAGGTGGAAAATTACTTGCTGCCTATTGAAAGCAAAGATAGCAACATGTGTAACAGTGAGAAAAGCCCCTGCTAAGAAAGAAGGAAAGTTGCCGGAGGCAAATCTAGACTCTGGATGGAGAGTCGGATGGTGGGCTCTGTGGACCCGGAGCCCCAGAGTGCGGTCCCTGAAGAGAGGGATTCCCAGAGCACCACGTAAACAGACACAGTCACAGATGAGAGAGCAGAGGACATGAGGTGGCTGCTGCCTGGGGAATGTCTTAGCTCTGAAGGGAATCTGAAACTTTAGTTCTGGGAGCCTGTCCCATTCACAGAAAAGGCCTGAATCCAAACCAGGATTCAAATCCCATCCTCATTCATTCTCTGTCTCCCTGCTTCCTCCCTCCCTGTCTCCTTCCCTCCCTCCCTGTCTTTCTCAGAACATTCACAGTGTTTGCCTCTAAATATAAATCAAACATCCAGAAACATTAAAGGATAAGTAAAGAGAACTGAAAGAAACAAAATCACACCAAACAACCCTTTCGTTTTCGCAATCAGCCCAGGGACTGGTGGAGAAAAACAGAAAGGCTCCTGATAAATCCATCATGTGAGGACTCCAACGTCCCAATTCTTTCATCTTCACAAAAGCATTAAGAACTATTCACAGAAGGTTTTACAAGCAGTAATGCAAGCACCACACTGTGGTGCACTCCTTGAAAAGCCCAGACTTATGGCACTTTGATAACAGATCGTATCTCAAAAATGTCTTCTCTCTGCCATCCAGTCTTTGGAAGAAACACAGAAACTAGCCAGATGGATTAGTCTATTTACAATTTTTTTGGTCTTACTCATCTTTTAGAATCAAAAAAATAAATAAAACATTGACTGGTTAATACCATAATTAGGAACAACACAAGTTATAAAATAGCAATGGAGATGGTAACTTTAGGATTAAAATAGACTTTTGGCTCTCATGATTCCTAAGATTTTATATGTCAGACAGGCTGGAATGTGCCTGGGGGTTGTGGGGGGAGACTTCCAGCTTTAGATTATGTAGGCCCAAAGAAAAAGCTGCTCCTCCCAGCTCCCACCTGCCTCTCCCACCCCACCTGTCCTACATCATTGCTCATCTACTGCCACCTCCAGCATCTGGTCTACCTCCTTGATTTCCCTCATTCCATGCTGTCTATCCTAGATATCTCTGGTTCTGTCATTAACAGCACACCTCACGCATGTTACAGCACCTTCCTCCCCAACAACTAACCTGCCATGTTAGCATCCCAACTGGAGCTCCTCCTACCTACCCTGAAGCTTTGCTCCATCAGTTTCCATGCTCTTCCACACTCATTCTCTCTTACCCTCTCTTTGGCTCTACCACTGGGTCTTGCTCCTCCGTAGTCATGCTCAAGTTTCTGCTGTTTCAAACCAGTCAACCAATGGAAACAAACAAACACAAAAACACTCTTCTTCCATTTTGTCTCTCTCCCTAAAGCAAGTTTCCCTGCTTTCTTTCTCTTTACCATCTTTTAAACTTTTCTTTTAAAAGTCAGCTTGTCATCTGCTTCTTTTCTGATAACCACCCACAGCATTCTTAATCCCTGCAGTCTGGCTTCAGCTCTGAATGCTCCATAATAATTTTATTAAAGATCAGTGATCAGTCAGTTACTGAAAGCAGTGTTTTATTTTGTTCTCATTTTGCTTAATTGCTTTACATCATTGATCCTGTTCATCCACTCCTAACCATGTCCCACTAAGAAATTCCCACCTCCTTTGGCTTCCCTGATAATGTGCTATTTTTATCCCCCTTTCATCCCTGTGTCTCCTCCACTTCCTCTTTATTTCCAGCTCCAAATATAAGTTTTTTCTAAGAATCTGCTATTGACCTTTTTTTTCATTCTCTCTTCTCTCCGCTTTCTTGGTGAATTCACTGAATCTCGTGTTTAATTCTTCCTTCTTCGTGACACATTTCTGAAACCTCCTCTTTCCGGTTTGGCTTTACTAACTCCTTTTGGAAAGTTTCCACCCATGTATTCTACAGTGTGCTGATCTTAATGGGTTTCAGACTAAATTTATCCCTTGCCACCCTCACTGTTTATTTTTTCCAATTTCTATTCATCAAAATTTTTCTTTCTAATGGCACCAGCTCAAAAGATTGATAAAATCTTTCATTCTTTCCTCTTTTCTTGTCTCTCATCTGATTAGTAGACAAGTCCTATCAATTTTTTTGGAAAAAAACATAGATTTCTGTTTGCTGTTTTCTTTTTATTTTCACTGATATCCCTCTAGTTCATGGTTTAACCTTCTCCTACCTTACTTAATGCAATAATTTCCTAACAGGTCTCTCTGCTTTCAGTCTTACCCTACTGAGCTGCAACTTACACCTGACACACTGCTGTATATCAGTCTTCCTGAAGCACACATCTAAGTTGGGCATTTTCCTGCCCAAATACTTTCAAGGGCCACCCAATGCCTAAAGCGTACACAATGCATTTAAGGACCTGCTACGGTCTGAATGTTTGTGTACTGGCGAAATTCATATGTTGAAACAATCACCAATATGATAATATTAAGAGGTGGGGGCTTTTGGGGGTGATTACGCCATGAGGGCAGAGCCTTCGTGAATGGGATTAGTTCATTTATAAAAGAGACTAAAGGGAGGCTGTTTGCTTTTCCACCAAATGAGGACTCACAGAAGGCACCGTCTGTGAGGAACAGGCCCTCACCAGACACTGAATCTGCTAGTACCTTGATCTTGGACTTCCCAGCCTCCAGAACGGTGAAAAATAAATTTATATTGTTTATAAATTACCCAATCTAAGGTATTTTGTTACAGCAGCCTGAATGGACCAAGACAGGTCCTTTACCTCCATCCCCAAATGACCCTTCCAATTTTATTTCTCAAGAGTTTTTGCTTCTCACCCCAGTTCTTTACTTAAGCGACCACCACATAATCCCATGCTATATTTTTGTATCTAAAGAGAGCAAGTAACAAAAATCCTCTAACTCAAGTGTACTTAATCAATAACTAAATGTATCATCACACATAAGAAATTCTCAAGCGGGATGGGCCTAGGCCTGGATGTGTGCTCTGGCTGTGCTTCTTAGCAAATCATCTGGCAGGAGTGCACGCTCCTTTGCTGATGATCTCCTAGCATTCTGGAACTCAAACGACACTGATCGCACTATGCTTTGAGTTAGAATTACCTGTTATACATCTCACTCCTATTGGGACTGCAGGGGCCTCCAATAAATTACACCCTTCGCCTCTCCACTTGAGCGCTGAACCAAAGAAGAGAGGGGAAGGAGCGGCAGATAGGATCAAAACACAACGCTTTATTTTTGATAAAACTGTCTCTGAAGGAAGTTTCTCTGTTGTGCTGCAATTATAGGCTTCCTAATGCATGGAACCCAGCACTCAAGAGTAAAGGGCAGAGGGGAGGAGCCCCAGCAACACCTCCAGATCAGTTCCTTTCTGAAAAGTTACATCTGGGTAACTGACTTCTCTACGGAGATGAGTTACAGGTGGCACAAGAGCCCAGAGGTGTTTAGGGGAAAAATACCTTTCTAGAAGCCACAAAAGTGTTTTCAGAATTCCCAAATCCTCTTGACAAAACTCTAGACTTCTTAAAGCTGGGGACGATATTTTGTATGTCTCTTTATCCCCCCAGCAATACCCATATTGGGTGTTTAATAATGTCTGCTAAATGACATTAAATTACATAATGTCATAATTGTTATATAGAAGTCACTATGTAATAATATATAACCTTCAGTTTGTATAATTTATATAGTATAAATTTGCTATATTATAGTAATATAAAATGTACATAGCACATATTATATAGTTATTTATATTAACCCATTATATTAAACTTTAAAAGCCATTAATATGCAGCAGTGACATTACCAGAGCCTTACAGGCATGAAGCTGGTCATCACACAGGAAAACAAGTTATTCTTGAGCCTCCACAGCGTGAGAAGAGGTTCACAGAGAAAATAATCATACTTCTCATTTCTTTGGGTATCCAGAGGCTATCATCAAATTAAAACAATGTTTCCTATAAAGAATTATTTCTTAAAATCATATCCAAGCTACCAGATTTTTATTTCTCTCCAAAATTCATGAGGAAATTTGTTCATTTTAGTTTCTAACAGTGCACCACTTTGTACTACTGTTCATTGTTTTTTTTATTTTTATTTTTTACTATGGAAATGCTTTAATTGAGGTGTCTTCACAGCATGCAATGTGAAGACACAAAGAGTAACAAGTGCACACGTGGTGAGACATGGCTATCTGGGAAGAGAGTATAAGTGAATACGGAGCTCATGCCACTTCTACCCTTTACCCAGTGATATGATTTGTCTGTGTCCCTACCCAAATCTCATCTTGAATTGTAGCTTCCATAATCCCCACACATCGTGGGAGGAACCCGGTGGGAGGTAATTGAATCATGGGGGTGGGCTTTTTGTTTCCCGAGCTGTTCCTGTGATGGTGAATAAGTCTCACGAGATCTGATGGTTTTATAAATGGGAGTTCCCCTGCACAAACTTTCTTGCCTGCTGCCACATAAGATGTGACTTTTCTCTTCCTTTGCCTTCCACCATGATTGTGAGGTCTCCTCAGCCATGTGGAACTGTGAGTCCATTAAACCTCTTTCCTTTATAAACTACCCAGTCTCGGGTATGTCTTTATTAGCATGTGAGAACAGACCAATACACCCAGTAACAGAAGACTCTAAGTCACCTCCTCCTCATCCCACTCCTCAAACGCTCCCTTCCCCTCGGCCGTGGCATCCTGGTACTGTTGGCATGCAAACACCAGGTCATTCATGTTGCACTTGGCCTCAGTGAACTCCATCTCGTCCATGCCCTCGTGTACCAATGCAGGAAGACCTTGTGTCTGAAAATGGCAGAGAACCGCTCCAAGATGCACCTGAACAGCTCCTGAATATCTGTGTTGCTGATGAAGGTGGCACTGTTCTCCGGAGAAATACACTTTGTACCATCCAAGACTCTTTGTATCTGGATATGAAAACTGCTGTTTGACATTCACTGTTTTCAATTTTCATTAAGATGGTTGGTGTCGGGTAGAGGCAGCATGAGTGTATCTCTTTGAAGGGCCTTGATATTGATGTAGTTTTGAATAGCACTTGATTCAAAATGTAGATACATTCATCTGTTTGGAGTGGTCTCGATGGGAAGATTCATTGCACATTAACACACACCATTCAGTATATTTGAATAACTGAGTTTGTATGGGTGAAATATTGAAGTAAACCTTGAAACATAAACTCAGGTGGTAATGCCATATATGCATACAATCTGGTGAGTGTGTGTGTATCATACAGCACACTTATTTGGATAACAGTTAAACACTGCTACAGGAATGCTGTTTTTCTCTTTCCTTCCCTCCCCACTGCCTTCTGTGTGTGTGCGTGTGTTGTGTGTGTATGTGGGTGTGGGTGTGTATCGCTCTCAGTGGAACTTGTTCTTAGCAGAAATAAATTTATACACTTATTTCAAGTACTATGAGGTTTCTAGTATTGCTCCTGGGACTTGGTTTACACATTGTCCTATTGCCATAAGGGACATTCAAATTGAATTTGGAACTTTTTTCTAAGATGTTGTGGCTACCTGGGATTAAACATTGCTAGGAGGTAGATACATATAACTCTGAAGAGTCCAGCTGGGGTACATTTTATAAGGAGTTTGATAAAGTCCTTGAACACTGTTCTATGCAGAAATACCTTGGGGACATTGAAGAGTACTCACTGCATAATGACAATATTACTAGTAAAAGGAAAAATTGCACCAACACAGTGACTAGAAATCTGTAAGAGCGACTCATACCTAAAACCCATGAATAGGGAGGAGAGACAAGATACAATACTATTAAAGGAAACATCTTTTTCACAGGTTCTGGAGTCTCAATGCTTCCTGTATACTGTGCCTTCCGTGGGAAATGGGAATATAAGCCTTTCTCCTTTATGTGTCTATTGCAGGAAAAGAGTGGAGGCAAAGGTTCCTTTCTGCTTCAAAAGCCATCACCACTGACAACAAAATCCAAACCAAATATCCCCCTCAAATGAAGAGAATAAGTATATTATATCTGAACGTTTAGGATGACATTCAAAAATCTCATGATAGAGGCTTAAGGTCAGTGAGACCCTGTTGAAATCCCTTTGAATATGTGCCTATGTCTGTAAGAGTATAGAGCTACAGAAAAATGTACACACACGAACGTGCACCCTCAGCTCCCTCCACTTCATTCATGCTGCTCCACATTCTACAGACTGCCAGACTGATCCCTTCGCAAAACGGGGCTTCTCAGCAATAGGACCTCTCTCTTTCCTTCCATGCCTTAGAGACTCCAAAGAGAAATCATGTGTTTTCTTACAGATAGGGAAAATGGGTACCACTCTCTCTCCCTTAAAGAACAAATCTAAGTAATATCATCTGGCCAATGGCATCTGATTTGGCTAATGGTAACTGTCAAGACAACCTTAAGTCCCCAGAAAACAAAGACTGACAGTGCTTGATGGTGGGTACATCACAGAGAGGACGGGCCTGGACACATTTTTATATATGCTATTCAGTTTCACTATGCATCTTTGCTGTGAGAATTCATGCTTTTCAACCAATTAGAAATTTCTGGCCATTGCTTTCTCTAATATCGCCTCAGCTCCATTCTTTCTTCATTTCTAGAAATCATTTTAGACATCATTAAAGCTTCTCATGCTATCTTTTCTATCTTATCTTCTCTTCCAAATTTTTCACCCCTTTATTTTTCTGTGCTACCTTCTCTGTGTTGCTTTAGGTTGGTCTTCTTATTCACTAATTCTCCTTCAGATATGTCTAATCTGCTATTTAGTTCATCCATTTATGTATATATATCTGGATAAGTACTTGAGAGATATGTATCTCAAATATATATGTGAAATGTATATCTTCAAGCGAATGTCATCTGATTTGGCTAATGGTAACTATATATATATGTTTTGAAACAGGGTCTTGATCTGTCACCCAGGCTGGAGTGCAGTGGCCCTATTACAGCTCACTGCAGCCTTGACCTCCTGAGATGAAATGATCTTCCCACCTCAGCCTCCTGAGTAGCTAGGATTACAGGTGCACACCACCATAACCTGCTAATTTTTGTAATTTTTTTTTTAGAGGCGGGATTTTGCCAAGTTGCCCAGGCTGGTCTTGAACTCCTGAGCTCAAGCAATCCTCCTGCCTTGGTTTCCCAAAGTACTGGGATTACAGGCGTGAGCCACGGCACCTGGCCTCCATTAAGTTCTTAGTTTAAATAACTGTGCATTTTATTTCTACGCTTTCCATTTAGTTCTTTAAAAAAAAAGGCTGCCTTTTTTTGGTCATGGTATTGTTTTTCTTGTGGATTTCTTTCCTTCTGTAACGTCTTCAATCATTCTAAACATGCTTATTTTATATTCTCTTTCAGATTGTTGTTCTAGCACCTTGGTTCCTTGGGAGGTAGGAGGTAGTGCTCATGAATCCTGCTGTGTGTAATATCTACTGACTCCGGCCCAGGATGGATGATTTCCTCCAGTGTTTTGTAATTCCTTGTATTGTGAGCTCATTTCACGTGGACCTGCTTGCTCCTTTGAACCCACCTCGCAGTCTGGATGGTGGAATGTCTCTCTGGAGTGTTTTTGTAAGTGCTTCTGCCAGCCACTCCAAAATATTATTAGCCAGGGACCAGTTTTTACATTAATTTCTTGGCTTGGAAGTTTCTAGGCTATTCCAATAGGGTAACTTTAAAAACCAAATTCGTATGTAGAGTAGATCCAGGGTTTCATATTCTCCAAGATTTTGAATATGTTTTTTTTTCCACAAAGAGAGACAAATGTGTTTCTGTGTCATCCTGCTCTGCTGGTTGAGAAATTTCTTTTTTTCTTGTTCATATCCTCCCTGACGGTTCAGGCCTCCAAGGGTGTTGGCTTTATGAGAGAGTCTCATTTCCATCCCCATCTTGTGCAGGCTCAAGGCTTTATCTCCTGTGGTCATTAAAACCCAAGTTCCATGGATTCTGAAGCTCCGTGACTCACTCCAATTTTGCAGGAAATGGAGAATCAGTTCACACGCTAACTTGCTTGGTTTCATTCTTTCTGTTTCTGTGATTTCTCCTTCTTTCTGTAATCTTAGTTTTGCATAAAAAATTGTTTTGTTATATTTTATCCTCAAATCCTAGGCATACCCAAAAGGCAGAGTTTCCCAGTGATTTCAGCCTGCCATCTCATCAGAATTAGAGGTTCTTTCATCTATGCTTTATGTTTTCTTCACTTTGGCTATGAGATTTTCTGGCTTAACAACTGTTGACGGCCCACGTGTTGCCTGTGGAATAAAGTCTAAATTCCCTGTCCTTGCATTTAAGGTCACCTATTATCTGGCCTCCAGTTAAATATATTTTCTAGTAGTTTTAGTGAAGATTTTGATTGTTTGCTGTTGAAAATTCTTATTGACAAATTAGCTGAGAGCTATCTGGTACGTAAAACTCTCAGATGGATCCTCAACTCTAGGACCAGCATTGCAGAATGTCAAGATAATTTTAAATCTTGATTCTCTCAACTCTGTCATGTGTCTTTTAAAATTCCCTCTAGACTTGTGTCATTGCACATTTGATCAGCATACCTACTGCATCCTCATTCAAGGTACTGACACAAATGTTGGCCAAAAGGAGGCTAAGAGAATAGCCCAACAGTTCAATTGCAGAACCCTGGGCAAATTTAATTGTGTCCACTAATCATTTTGGGTATGATTGTTCAAGTAACTTTTAATTCATTCGGAAGTTTTGAATTCTTACCATGTGCAAGTGTTTTTGTTTATTTTAGGATTCACTGTATCAATCTATGTATTACCCCACAACTTAGCACATGTCCTGGTCTCAACAGGCACTCAATGCCTGCTTCTTAAGTTTAATTATAGAGGGAACATCGGTGACAGGACTTCAAGTCATAGAAGCAGTGTAATTGGGGCAGAGACTTACCTTGAATGGTTTTTAGAACTTGTCTGTTTTCTATAGTGGGAAACAAGCAAAAACTATGTGGAAGAGATCAGCCCACAGAATGTGACACAAATGGGCACAAACAAAAAGGATTTAGCAATGAACAAAATGGACCAAGATAGTATCATAAGCCTTGCAGCTGTACAGTTCTGTGACTTATCCAAGACTACATTTACCCAATAAATGATGTACCTGGAATTAGAACCTAGGTCTTATCACTTTTGATCCATCAACCCCATATACTGTCAGGTTTAGTACCATACTTAACATGAAATACCATGGGGGTCCCACCTAAACTATGTTTTCTGTCTGTTTTTAAGCCAAGCTTTCTGTTGCCTTTCTGGTTTTGCTGGGCACATACATGAAGCGCACTTCCCAGCTTCCCGTGCAGGTAGAGTGGTCACATGACTGATTTGCACTACTCCCAGGCCTGGGCCACAAAAACATTCCACATGTCATTATCTCTCTCCTTTCCCCATTAACTTCTGACTTCCTAAAACTGCAAAGAACAAGAGGAGAGGCAAGCCACTAGATAGAAGAAATCAGATTTCCTTAAAGACACATGGAAGGCAGCCTGTCAATCAGGATCACTTCATGTGACTTCATGTGAGTGAGAAATAAGCTTCCATTGTCTGAAGCCACTGAGATTTTGGAGGCTCTTTGTTGAGGCAGGCAAATATCCTAGCAAATGCATCTTCAAACTAAAGCCTCAAATTGGAGTGCAAGAGTAACAATCAAATGGCATAATTTTATTCTTAAGTCACCTATTAAATGATATCCACTATGTTCTTTACTGATAATCTAGATGCAGAAATTGAATATTCTCATAAAATTTAAGGGAGATACAAGCACTTCAGGAACATTTAAAATAAAATAATATTCAAGAATGTCATAGACCCAGTGTATCTTCGTATCAGCAAGGTATTTTGAATAAAATGATGAAATAGGGATACCTCTCAATGAATTTAAGATTACTTGAACAACCATTCCCAAAATGATTAGCGGACACAATTGAGTATGCTGAGGGCTCTGAAATTGAACTGTTGGGCTATTCTCTTAGCCTCCTTTTGGTCAACATTTGAATCAGTGCCTTGAATGAGGAGGTAGTAGGTGTGCTGATCAAATATGCAATGACACAAGTCTGGAGGGGATTTAAAAAAAAAGACATGAGAGAGTTGACAGAATCAAGATTTAAAATTATCTTGACATGCTGCAATGCTGGGCCAAGACTAACAACACAAAATGTAATAAGGATAAATGCAAAGTCTTATTTTTAGGTCCAAAAAAGAATTATAGGGATACAGGATAGAGAACATGCGACTTGGCAGCAATTGATGTGAAAAGGCCCTGGGGGTCTTGTTTGACCAAAAGCTTCATGTGAGCCAACAGTGTGATATGGCTCCACAAACTTACTGCATTAATGGAAGTATTGTGTGACGATCGTGAGAAGCGTTAGGCTCTGTGCTCCTCAGATGGAATCTGGGACATTATTTTTAAATTCTGTGTACATTGGAACAGTGACAAACGAGAGACTATGCAGAGGAGGTGATGAGGATTGTGAATAAAGATGTCTCCTGGTTCTGCACCCAAAGCATACTGCTGGTAACCTTTTTCGTGCTGCGCTACTCCTCCAGTTTTGTTCTATGGTCTGTCTTCTCCACTAGACTGCAAGCTCATTAGCAAAGGGATAATAATAGCAATACCACCAACAATGGTTGGAGTTAGCATTTACTGGATTCTTACCATGTGCAAGGCACTTCTCTAAATGCTTTACACATGTATCTTATTCAATCTTCACAGCAATTCTATGAAAGTATTCTACTAATGTCCCCATTTTATGGATGAATTAAGGCATAGCGATATTAGGTACCTTAGTAAATCAGGGGGTCAGAGCACAAAAAGCAGTCATTTGGACCCTAGGACTGATACTGTTACCCTACATGCTGTCTGCCCAATTAAGCTTTGTATTATTAGTCCATTCTCACACTGCTATAAGGACACACCTGAGACTGGGTGATTTATGAAGGAAAGAAGTTTAACTGACTCACAGTTCCACAGGGCTGGGGAGGCCTCAGGAAACTTACAGTTATGGTGGAAAGGGAAGCAAACACGTCCTTCTTCACATGACAGCAGCAAGGAGAAGTGAAGAGGGGGAGAAGCCCCTTTAAGACTATCAGACCTCCTGAGAACTCATTATCACAAAACCAGCATGGAGGTAACCACCCCCATTATTCAATTACTTCCCACCAGGTCCCTCCCATGACACGTGGGGATTATGGGACTACAGTTCAAGATGAGATTTGGGTGGGGACACAGCCAAACCATATTAGCTCTGAAACTCTTCGATCTCAAGCACTCAATTCACATTCAATAGTTTTAATGGGGTTGAGGCAATTAACACATAACAACAAAGTTATAGAAAGAACCAGAGAGGCAGAGTTACTCCCTGTATAGGGAGTTGCTTTAGTGCCCAATGCATATATTTTAAAAAGATATAGATCCATGAGGTTTTGACACACCTGGGCACCAATGCTACTAGGCACGTGTGCAATAATAATCTGGTATTTTTTACAGTTAGTTTTTTATTTTCAAAAGCCATTTTTAAAAACCCGGATGTCCTTTAATGCTCCAAATTGCCCTGTGAATTAAACATGGTAAATTAAGAGATGAGGAAACAAACCCTGAAACTTTATGTTTATTCGTCCATCAGTGTATTTATTCAGCAAACATTCATTAAGTGCCTACTGTGTTCCAGTCACTGTAGCAAGATCAAAAGAACTTTGTAAGATGGTGTTATTATCTTCATTCTACAGTTAAGGAAATAGAAGTCCTGAAGACTGCAGTAGCACTAGCCCTATGAGGTATTGATGCACACACACACACACACACACACACACATATTTGTGATGTATGTCTTGGCCCCATATTACATTTTTCTCTTTCAATGGGTGGAACTGGAACAGTCATTTCCTTGCTGCTTCATTGTTAAATTTCAAAGGTGTGTGCACTGGAAAAGGGCTTAAGTGATATCTAATTGGTAGTTGAGTAGTAACTGGGTTCTTGGTTCCCAAGGTGATATTCTTACCATGAGATAGGCTATGTGAAAAAACTCAAAATGACATTCATGCAAAAGAAGGCCATTCCTAACAGTAAGGATGAAAATGGAAATAAATGTCTATTTGTAAATGAGATCACCCTTGGAGAATGCTTTGAGATCTTTGGGGAAATGTGGTTGGGATGGGGGAGCATGCTGGGACACCTTCCCTCTGTGGGCTCCAGACATTCCAGGCTCCCAGCCTCCCAGCTGTGGAATGTCTTGGAATGTGCTCGAAGCCCTGTGGGCTTTGAAGCCTGGAAGCAGTAGAGTTCTGCCGGCAGGGGCGGGTTGGGGCCCACCTGGGATCTCTGGTGTGGTTCAGCAGCCCCCAGGGCTGGAAGGTGAAGAAACTAATAGGAAATGCAGAACTTGTCACTGTGGGCAGCCCTTAGAGCAGAGGTCAGCCTGGAGATTAAAGGAGAAACAGCGGTTCCTCTGCCCTTCTTACTAGTATAGAACATCTCAGCATAATTTCCCACAAAGACTGTCCAAGTGCCTTCCCTTCACCCTGTCTCCACTGAAAGTTAGCAGTGTAACTAACACCTACCCTTCTTGTTTATAAATGAGCATCATCCCCCTGAGCAGTGTTCTGTTTCTTTAAGGTTAGGACTGCAGAGAGATTGTGGGAGGTGGCAGGGAAGGCTGGTGGGTATTGGTAGTGGAAAGAGAGGGTCCACCAGATCTGGAGGCTCCTGGGAACCCTCCCTGCCTACCTCTCTGCCCCAGTTTGTAAAGACACAAAAGCCAGCCCTTTACAGCAGCCTTTTAAAGTCAATCTAAGATCTCTCAAGAAGGGTTTTTCTACTCATAGGAAAAGATTTTTGTTTCTTTCCTGGGGAGGCCTTAGGGATTTCCACATTTCCCAGCACTTCTCAGAAGAGAGCTAGTGGGAGGGAAGATGACTGCTTTGAGTGCAGTTGGCAGAAACTTGGGGATCAGCCCCCTTGGCCCTGGCTTGGTTCTTCCATGAAGAAGCATCTTCAGCTTTCATTGCCAAAGGGTGTTTTGCTTCGATTGAGGGGAGGAGAAGATAGGAGAGGAAATAAAAGCACAAAAATGAAAAACAAAGAATTCCTGAAGGTCTGATAAGCAGTTCAACTATGCACCAAAACATAAATATTTGGCCAAATTAGTTACTCCAAATGCTTTATATTTCTAAAATTGAGCCTCAGTTTTGTTATACTTTGAAGTTTTTCAGTTCTTGACAATCCTGCGCAAATCTAAGGGGTGGAGGGTGGGAATTGGACCTTCTCTGAGAGCTCAGCAAATACTTAACTTCTTTTCTCTGATGCCTGCTAAAGTGATCTTGCTGTTTTGTCGACCATCTCTTTCAAAGTGGAGATGTCCTCTGTGCAATGACTCAATTTAGCATTTTGTCAATGAACAAGAAATAAGCACCATGTGCTGGATAGTATTAGCTTGGAATCAATCAGAAAAGTGTTGCCGGTTGTTAAAATACCTGTATCCTAACATAATCTGTGACAGTGTCTGTAGTCTAATTTCTGTCCACTTTTTGTTGAATTCACCTTTTGAAATTTGCATAACTTTACTTGTGGAGTTTCTCACAGATATAAGACTTAAATCTAGTTTATTTGCATAATCACATAGCAGAAATTACTCATTCCCAGGGGCAGATGAATTCACATGCGTAAAGTTGAGGTCTATTTTAGTATGATCCACAAGCAGTTGGTTAATTTCCTCACTGAAGTCCGCTGATACATTCAATGAAAAATAGCCAATCAGATTAGTTGTTTGCAATCATTTTAAAAATAAGCCAGCTGCGTTAAGGTCTGGATGACAGAAGACCCCTCTTTTCCTGCAGCAGCTATGGTCAAGGGGAAGACCGAGGAGAGAAGATGCAAGAACAGGGCCTCAAGGTTAAGCCCTTGGCCAATGGCAAACCTTCTCTAGCAGCAGCCTGTAGTAATGAGAGAGATTTTTATTAAAGCAGACAATGGGTGGTTTTACACCGCACTGTCGCTTTTCTAGGGGAGGTAAAGTGGCTGAGGAAATATTCGAGCCCGCTGTCAGGCCTGAAATCTTTTGACTTTGTTCCCAGGAAGCAAGACTGGGGCCTAACTCCAGATGTCTCTGATGGGATTTACTGTGCAGCTTGAAAATGTAGGTTGGTTATTTAATGAAGAAAATCAGAAGTCTTGCCTCTTTAAAGCTGGTTTTAAGTATTTATTTTATTCCTTGCTATCAGGAAGTTGTTTGTGTGTGCGTGTATGTGTGTGTGTGTATGTGCGTGCACACACACACATTGAAAGAGAAGTGGAAGAGGGAGAGAGGGATGGGGAGAAAGAATGAGAGAGAGAGAGGAAGATTTAATAATTTTATGTATTAAATGTTGGACATATTGAAAGCAGAGGAGGTAACATCACTTATGTAGATGTTACCTGAATCCCTCCAGAAACCAAGCAAAATCAAAGCTAATTAGAGTAAGTTTACTAGAGCAATATTCTTCACCAAACATTGGCAGAGTTGGCTTGGTTACTGTGATAAGTACTGCAAGTCATTCCCTAAAGGAGCCTCATCCTTTCCTTGGCTACACCCTTTGTGTGTGCTCTTCCTTAAGGACGCTTGGAAGGTTTTTCTCTCTTTTTCTCTTGAAAGGGCAGCTGAGCCGGGCGCGGTGGCTCAATCCTGTAATCCCAGCACTTTGGGAGGCCGAGACGGGCGGATCACGAGGTCAGGAGATCGAGATCATCCTGGCTAACACGGTGAAACCCCGTCTCTACTAAAAAAAATACAAAAAACTAGCCGGGCGAGGTGGCAGACGCCTGTAGTCCCAGCTACTCGGGAGGCTGAGGCAGGAGAATGGCGTAAACCCGGGAAGCGGAGCTTGCAGTGAGCTGAGGTCCGGCCACTGCACTCCAGCCTGGATGGAAAAAAAAAAAAAGAAAGGGCAGCTGAAACGCCTCTTCCTCCAGGAAGCCTTTCCTGGAGAAAAGAAGAGGCCCCCCTTTCTCTGGACTCCCATAGAACTTTACTTCCATGTCTTTCTGGCATGTATTTAATTGTGCCACATACCATAGTAATCTGTGTTCACATTTCTCTAATCATATTTACCTAATCTTTTCTACTGATTTATAAGCTCCACCAAGCAATATTTAGGGTAGATTTCACTTTGTACCTCCACATGGATTTTAGCACAGTACCTTGCACCTTATAGGCACACAATAAGCGTGTGTTTAATTAATAAAATAAATGCATCCAAAGTCACTTATACTGTACAGTAGTAACCTATAACCTAAGTGTTCTTACCAGAGAAGATAAAATTAAAACTCCATTTAAAAATTATTCTTATTTTCTCCATCCTAATTTAGTATCAGGCATCTTAAATTTGGTCAGAATTAGTTTAGTAGTTTAGAGTTTAATGGTTTAAGCAAACATTTTTCTTTTCCTTCCTTTTTCTTTCTTTGGAACCAGAAGAAACTTTGCTGGACAAAAAGGAAAAATATCTGGGTGGGAGAAATTGGGTGGGGCCAGTTAAGCCTGCATTCCGCTACTGGATTTAGTTGAAAATATCAAGCTGTTTTCAAGAATTCTGGATTAAACTCCCTCCCTCGCATTGTATTCAGGGGTGCCTTCCTTGAAGAATTGAAAGCAGAAAGATTTGGGAGCTGAGAGTTAAGCTGAACAAAAGGTAACTATTTTAAATCAAAACATCTGCTAGAGAGGTGAATTTAACTTAAATTCCAAGGGGCAATTGCCTTTCAGCTCTCACCTCGTGGACCTATCTTCTCTGATAAATTTTCCCTGGCTACATTAATAAAAGTTGGGGAGGAAGTGTCGTTTTGCTATACTTTAGAAATAGCAACTTAAAATATACTTCATCTTCTTTTAATGTCCCAGAAGTTGTGCCTTTCATCTCCCAGTTGTTCTTTATAATACATGGTGTGATGTGGCCTTAACAGATAAGCAATTCCTGTTCTTTTTGCTCAGCATCCAAGAGTTCTGGAAGATTTTGGAAACCCTTTTGTTGTGGTGATAGTGGTATTTATTTCTCAATTTGTGATGTATGGTGTTATCTACCATGGTTGTGTGGGTTGATGAAGCCACTGCTATTAGTTCATGATGACTAAAGAGAACCTATGGGGAAGGTAGTAGGGAGAGCTTAACTGGAATCTCCAGAAATGGTGCCTTCAGGAGTCAAAGCTTGGACTCTCTCATTTGAATGTTCTCCCATGCTGCGGTCTGAAAGTTTGTGTCTCTCCCAAAATTCATATGTTGAAATCCTAACTCTAAGATGATAATATTAGAAGATGATGCCTTTGGGAGGTGACTAAATCGTAAGGGCCCATTCCCTCATGAACAGGAACGGGCTGAAGAGAGACTCTTTGTCCCCTTCACTCTGTGAGGACACTGCAAGAAGGCACTGTCTATAATCCAGAAAGCAGACCTGCACCAAACACCAAATCTGCCTTGGCTTGCTAGCTTCCAGAGTCGTAAGAAATACATTTTTGCTGTTTATAAGCCACCTGGTTTATGGTACTTTGTTCTGGCAGTCCAAACAGTCTAAGACAAAAAATTAGTACTGTGAAGTGGGGGTGCTGCTGTATTAAATACTTAAAATGTGGAAGTAGCTTTGGAACTGGATAATAAATAGAGGCTGGAAGAGTTTTGAGGTGCATGCTAGAAAAAGCCTACATTGTGGTGAACTAAACATTAAGGGCAATATTGCTGAGGGCCCAGAAAGAAAAAAGGATAGCTGTAGAGAAAACCTCAGCCTTTTTAGAGAATACCTAAGTGGTCATGAACAGAAAATGTTAGTAGAAATATGAACGGTAAAAGTTATTTTGATGAAGCCATTCAGATGGAAATGAGAAATATGTTATTGAAAATGGGAGAAAAGGCAATTCTATTTTTAAAGTGGCAAAGAATTTGGCTGCTTTGTGTTCTTGTTCTAGTGTTTTGTGGAAGGTAGAAATTGTGAGTGATGAAATTAAATATTTAGCTGAAACTATTTCTAAGCAAAGTGGTGAAAGTGTAGCCTGGTTTCTCTTGATTGCTCATAGTAAAATGCAAGAAGAGAGAAATGATTTAAAGATGGAATTGTTAATTAAAAGGAATGCAGAGCTTAAAATTTTAGAAGATTCTTAGTCTATTCACACTGAAAAAATATGAGAAAATTTGTGTGGAAGAGAACAAGCATGCAGCCAAATGATTATTTGATAAGAAGGTTGGTATAGATTGTCATCTCAATGGAAACCAGGTGCTATTCATCAAGATAATTGGGACATTTATCATCTCAGCCCTGGAACCAAAGATAGAAGAAGTGACTTAGGATGCAGAATAAGGAATAGGTCTTTGAGAAAGAAAGCCAGAAGAGTGAGGTAAAGTGCAGATGTGGAATGATCCAGCCTCAGAGGATGTTTCATACTAAGGTCAAGATGCATATGGAGCCAGGAACCCAGGTGCTCATTCTAACAATGTGAAAGAATTCTGTTTTACCAACCCTAGAGGGAGTTGTTCAAAGTTCCAGAAAACAGCAGTAAGATTCGTGATGCCAAGGAAGGGTGGACTATCTATTTCTGTAATTTAATTTAAATGAAATCCAGGACCTATTGTTTGAGACAATGGATTAAGAACGACTCAGAAAGCATTTTGGAGATCACTGGGGCTGCCCTTCCCATCATAGGTCCTGGAGTGCAGAACAATATCAAAGGAAGGCCATCACTGTCCAGAGCAGCCTTATATCAGGGGCTCCACTCCCTGCACTCCATCACTGTGCCCCTTGGCTGCCCCAGGGCCAGCTCAGGTGGCTCCAGTGCAGCATGGTCTGCACCCAGCAAAGCCATGGGGGCACGGCTGCCTCTAACTGGATTTCAGAGAATGCCCTGGAAAGTCATAGGCCCAGGCAGACAAACGCCACAAAGGTGGGGCCACCATAGAGAGTCCCCACTAAGGCAATACCCAGTGGAACCACGGGAGTGGGGCCACCCCTGAGACCACAGACCAGTAGAGCCCCTAGCATGTGATTCCCATCTGGGAGAACTGCAGGCACTCAACTCCAAACCGAGAGAGCTGTGCCATAGGCTACACCTGGAAAATCTGTGGTATCAGAGCTGTCCAAGGCCATGAAGGCAGGCAAAACTGCAGAGGCAGGACTGCCATCCCAGTGGGTGTGCAAGGCAGGACCTCTGCCCCAGCACCTAGACAGCAGAACACTGAACCAAAAAGATTATGCTTGAGCATTAAGATTTTGGACTTGTTCAGAATTTGCCACTTCTTTCTTTACTATTTCTCTCTCTTGGAATGGGAATATCTAGCCTGTCTGTCCCATCATTTTATTTTGAAAGCACTTAACGTATTTAATTTCAGAGGTTCACAGCTCAGGATGGATAGTACCTCGGGTCTCATGCATATCTAATTTGGATGACATTTAGATGAGACCCTGGACTTCGGACTTTTAAATTGATGCTGGACTGAGTTAAAACTTCAGGCTCTTGGGATGAATTGAATATATTTGCATGCAAGAAGGACATGAGGCTGAGTGCACTGGCTCATGCCTGTAATCCCAGCACTTTGGGAGGCCAAGGTGGGTGGATCACCTGAGGTCAGGAGTTCGAGACCAGCCTGGTCAACATGATGAAGCCCTGTCTCTACTAAAAATACAAAAAATTAGCTGGGCGTGGTGGCAGGCACCTGTAATCCCAGCTACTGAGGAGGCAGAGGCAGGAGAATCGCTTGAACCTGGAAGGTAGAGGCTGCAATGAGCCAAGATTGTGCCATTGTAGTCCAGCCTGTGCAACAAGAGTGAAACTCCATCCACCTCCCCCACCCCCCAAAAAAGACATGAATTTGGATACAGAGAGGGGTGAAATGCTATAGTCTGAATGTTTGTTTCTCCTTCAAAATTCATGTTGAAACCCCAGCCCTCAAGGTGACAGTATTATGAGGTCCTGCCTTTGGGAGGTGATTAGGTCATCAGGGCAGTCCTCATGAATGGGATTAATGCCCTCATCAAAATGGCTAGAGGGAGACCCCCATCCCTTTCAGCATGTGAGGACACAGCAAGAAGGCACTGTCTATAGGCAGAAAGCAGATCCTCACCAGACCCTGAATCTGCCCTGAGTTTGGACTTCCCGACCTCGGGAGCTGTGAGAAATAAATTTTCATAATTTATAAGCCACCCAGTTTATAGTATTTTGTTGTGGCAGCTCAAATGGAATAAGACATCCCAGTTTGGACTTTTTGGAAAGAGGAATCTAGTGAGAAATAATGTTTCAAGAACTGGAGGTTAGTCTGAAGAGGCCCAATAAATGAAAAGAGAAAAGGGACTTATTTGTTTGTCTTCACAAATACAAAGGAATACCTCTCAGCCCTGGAACCAAAGATAGAAGAAGTGACTCAAGGATGCAGAGCAAGGACTGGGTCTTTAAGAAGCAAGGCCAGGGGCTGGGCGTGGTGGCTCGCACCTATAATCCCAGCATTTTGGGAGGCAGAGGTGGGCAGATCACTTGAGGTCAGGAGTTCAAGACCAGACTGGCTGACATGGTGAAACTCCGTCTCTACTAAAATACAAAATTAGCTGGGCATGATGATGCACGCCTGTAATCCCAACTACTTGGGAGGCTGAGACAGGAGAATTGCTTGAACCAAGGAAGTTGCAATGAGCCAAGATTGCGCCATTGTACTCCAGCCTGGACAAAAAGAGCAAAACTCCATCTCAAAAAGAAAAAAAATAAATAAATAAACCAAGACCAGAAGAGTGAGGTAAGGTGTGGATGTGGAATGAATCCGCCTCAGAGGATGCTTGATGCGTAACGTCAAGATGCACCTGGAGCCAGGGACCCAGGTGCTCATTCTAACACCATGAAGGAATTCTGTTTCGCCAAATTACAGGGAGTTTTTCAAAGTTCCAGAAAACAGCAGTAAGGTTCAGTGATGCCAAGGAAGGGTGGACTATATTTCCGTAATTTAATTTAAAGAACTGACATAGGTTTCTCAGGGATACACAAAAGAGGTTCTTACTCTCACAGAAAGAGCTGGCTCTCAAATCGCTTTAGGGAATGCAGTTCCCAGTAAACAGGAACCTTCTATAAGGGAAACAGAGAAACGTCAGGGAGGGCTCCCAGAGAGCTGCTGGGCTGGTGTTGCTGTCTCTGAACTTGAAAGAGTGGCCTCATGACACCCAGATTTCCAAGACACAGACCAACTGTCTTGGGGGACAAGTTGGAAGGTTGATATGGCAAGTGTTAAAACAAACAAACAAACAAACAAATCTTGCAAACTAGATTTAGTTGCTGCTTCAGGAAGGCATTGCCATTGCTGGGGTGACCTGAAAACCTGTTTGCCAACAGGAGCAGGGAACCCCCATTCCTTCATCCAGGCTTGTGGTCTCTCTCTCTCTCTCTCTCTCTGGTGCCCCCTACTGGCGGAGCCTAACAGGGTGTCAGCTGGCCAAGCAGAAAGGTGCTGTGCAGAGTCCTAGCCTCAGTGGAATACAGGAGCGTGGGTCTGGAGTTGGCGAGGTCACAACTTTATAAGTGGCACGTTCTCCTTATAGCGTCCCAAGACCCATGTTTCTTTCCTAGCAGAACCGTGTATTACCGATTACAGCTAGAACTGTATTTGAGCCCTTTCCAGGTACCTTCTCTTGGGAGAACCATACCTATCTTCTGCAGACTTAAAAATCCTGCCATCTCAAAAGCTGAGGCACATGTTTGACTATATTTATCCTTTCCATTCCTAGCTATTAACAGAAAAAAAGATGGACTTTCACTTTCTTCTGAAAAGTCAAGAGCATGTCCACCAAACTCTCTAGCAAATATCCGATAGTTGAAGTTTCTCATCACCACTGTATAAAATATATATGCAATTACCAATTCTATATATTACTTCTATATATTTTTTCATCTGTCTAAAATGCATGATTAATTTTCTCCATCTGACCAGATGGCCTATAGTAAAGTTCCAGAGCAGGTCACTTACATTTTTTTCTGACTCACTCCTCCACAGCATTTCTGTTTTTGGGTTACTCAAGTGAATATCTTATTGATATATCATACCATTCAGTCTCCCCTTATTACAGCCTATCATTTGGGAATATGGCATGCTGCTCCATCACTCTATTTTAATCTGAGGCCCCTTCCGACCATGTCTCAAAAAATCACACTATGATATAACCTCAACTTGGTTCATTCACAATGCACACTGCCTCCCAAAGTGCTGGGATTACAGGCTTGAGCCACCGCGCCCGGCCTCCAAATCCTTATTTTTCTACCTACCAGCTGTACATGTCCTTGTGCAAGTTATTTAACTTTCATAAGCCTCATTTTTCTCCGTCTGTGAAATGGAAGTAACAACAGTACCTACTTTGTAAGGTTGTTTCTAAGATGAAAAGAGATACACAGATAGTAAGTACTCAATCAATGACAGCTATTATTAGTATAATGGTTTTGAGGCTATTAGTATTACTTCCATCTCCTCTCTGCTTTCCAATATTTTGGGGGTGCAAATCCCCAGGCATATCCCCTACTCTTATTCATATTCTCATCTTACACTTGTTGTCTTCCATAGGAACCACATTCATAGGTTTATCAAGGTGATTGTCCTTCTTTCTTCCTTTACATAAAGTTTTTCAGTTGGGTCACCCAGATTCTGGTCAAATATCCTTTCCTCACCAAGAATATATCATTCATCCCAGTACATAAACCATGGCTTTGTCTTATAAATGTCACTTCTCTTTACCATCTTTTTAATTGTACATTCAACCCACAGATTCTTCTTTCTCTTCAAAGTCTTTATTATTGGTAGAGAAAACCATTATATAAGTTTATCATCTAGGGCTGGGCATGGTGGCTCACAAATGTAGTCCCAGCACTTCAGGAGGCCGAGGCAATGAATCCCTTGAGCTCAGGAGTTCAAGAGAAGCCTGGGCAACATGGCGAAACCCTGTCTCTACCAAAAATACAAAAAATTAGGCGGGTGTGATGGTGTGCTCCTGTGGTTCCAGCTATTCGGGAGGCTGAGATCGGATGATCACTTGAGCCAGGAGACGGAGGTTGCAGTGAGCCGAGATCGTGCCACTGCACTCCAGCCCGGGTGACAGAGTGATACCCATTTCAAAAAAGAAAAAAAAAAAGTTTATCATCTGTACTCTTGAGTCCTTTGATTCCTCACCCAAGGCATAGTTTATTTTCAGAAATGTCATTCATGCAGTATTTTAGCTCAAGACATACTGGGAGAAGATTTCCAGGAGAAAGTTAATAAGGATCTTCAAATGGCAGAAGAATCAGGAAGATCAGACCTGAGAGCTTAATGGAATAGCTTTCAAAAGCATGATGAATCATCTCGGGTGTGCGACTTGGACACAATGCTTATTTCATATAGGCTAAGTAGAGAGTATTGAGCCTGTCAGAAAAGGAAGCTTTCAGCCTGATGCCAAAGAAATTTGCTAGTCAAAATAACCAGTCAAATAATTTCCAAATTAATTATTTTTCATTTTGTGTTTGCATTTATACATCCAGTCTCAGATTCTCAAAGGAATAAGTTATGATTTTAGCACACAGAAGTTTAGCTTCTTCTCATCACTACCCTAAACCATCCAAATTATAAAAGTGAAACTGTATATTACACAGTGATACCTTCATAAATCTATTTCCAAATGCCAGAAAATAGGCATCATGAGTGGGGAATTTCATATGTGTCCATGCATGTACAGAGTTCAGGCTCAGAGAGATAAATGTGTCAAGAATGCATAACCACAGCCGAGTAGTTGTGCAACTTCTATTTCTGCCAATAAATTTCGAGCCTGATTTATGTCAGATCAGAATATAAATCCAGTCTTTGCACCGATTATCAAAAATACACTTTTCAGGCTGGGCGCAGTGGCTCATGCCTGTAATCCCAGCACTTTAGGAGGCCGAAGCTGACAGATCACCGGAGGTAAGGAGTTCAAGACCAGTCTGGCCAACATGGTGAAACCCCATCTCTACTAAAAAATACAAAAATTAGCCAGAAGTGGTGGTGTGGTGGCAGGTGCCTATAATCCCAGCTACTCGGGAGGCTGAGGTAGGAGAAGCACTTGAACCTGGGAGGTGGAAGTTTCAGTGAGCCGATATAGCACCACTGCACTCCAGCCTGTGCAACAGAACAAGACTCTATAAAAAAAAAAAAACAAAAAAAAAAACACTTTTCACACTTTTCAGTGTTGAATGTATTATTTTCAGACAGAATATAATTAATGGAATGCTATATTGGGTCCATACTGCCAAGTCTGCTGGGCCTTGGGGTGGAGTCGAGCCTGTCTAGAGAAAAAAGACAAGACTCAGCTCTGAAAACAGAACTGAAACGAAGGATCCAGAAATTGTGATGACTTGATAAACCTTGGGCCTAAGCTCTCATATGAGCAAATAATGAGAGCAGCCATCTTAATTTTGATGGAAAATAAATGGGTGTATCATCTCATTTACTAAAAAAATAATGAGATGAAATTGTTCTGAGGGAGTGGATTCCCAGGATTCTCCACCCTGTGTATGCCTCACTTCTGCCAGGTGCCACCAATCACCAACTCTAAATTTGTAAGGCCAGGGCAATGCATCTGAGTCCTGGAGAATCACTTGGGGAGTTTTGAAAAATACTGACATCCGGCTCCACCTAGGAAATGTTAGTTTAATTAGACTGGGGAGCAGCCTAGGCATTGCTAGTTTTCTTAAAGCACACCAGGTAAGAAGCACTGGTCTAGGCCAACTGCCCTGAGGGTGGCTCCTGCCTTGCGAAGACTATGACAAAGTCTTTCTGCAGAGATGCACACAGGACAACAGTGGGGCCTCTTCCCCATTCTTGCTGCCTTTTCTCCTTCATGTTCTTTATTCTCCTGCCTTGTAGCGCCGGTCCTTGACTACAGATTGTCTTGTATCTATTGTCTATAATTTAATGCTTCTGATTCCCAGATGCCTGCTGGTCCCTCCCTGGCCTGCTCGGACTCCAGAAATTTGTATTTTCTTCTGAGTATTTGCCCACTCTGTTGCAAACTCTGGCTTTGCAAGCTCCCCTAGCTGCACTGACTTGAAGCAAGCATCTGATTCAACCCTCTCAGCTGGATTCTAACTTCCAGTCCCTTCCCTCTGGCAGGAGGCTGGGGACATCTCCACAGGCAGCACCTGACCATATTTGTTCAACACTTAACTTCTGTGGGATGAGATGAAGTCCCAGCATGTCCATCTAGATAACAATCTTCTTGTCATGAGATTAAACCAGCCTGAGTTTGAATCCTCCATGAGGAAATTACAGCAGAGTGAAAGAGAGAAAGCCTAGGTGACTAGGGGGTAGGTTCCTGAGCTAGGGCCTGAGATGTGGAAAGGAGAGACTATAAAGAGAAGGGAGAAGAGAAAATGATGAGTAAGACCATCTTCTTTAGGTAAACCTAAGTGTGTATTATAAATGTTAGCATTGGCTACTGTCGCTTATAAATTGCTGCTGTCATTTTAAAATTTCTGTATCATGTCTTCTTCATGACTTTTTAATACCACCATTGTCTCAAGGTACAAGCCCAGAAGTGTAAGTTGAAAAGAAAATGTCTATAAAATAATACACATGCTCTAATTTTCAACCAAACATTAAAAGTAAACCTAAAACCCACTGCTGATAACCATGTATAATCCTTTTTGGCTGCCAGAGGTACCTGTTAACAAATGTGTAGTCCTGGAAGAACTGTTTGACATACAAAAAAATACATGTATGATATTGCTTCATGTGTGTTTTATATTACTGGAGTAATACCACATATATCATTAGGAAAATTACTTTTTTTTCACTCAACAGTCTAGAGTGGAGATCTTTCATTTCACCACATATAAATCTCATTCTACTCAACTACTAAATGCTAACTATGGACAAATAAGCTGTTTCCAATGGATACGACTATAAACAATTGTATAAATACAATGTATAGTTTATATGTGTGTGTGTGAAGGTTTCTTTAGAGAAGATCAGGAAAAGTAAAATTGTTAGACAATAGGGTAGATGAATTTTTATTTTAAATAGGTATTGTCAAATTTATACCTCACCTAGTAATGCAAGAGAATACCATTTTACCATACTCTACTCACACTATCACATATTTTACTTTATTTTATTATTATTATCCTATATAATAAGACCATTATTATAAGAATACAAGAGAATACCATTTTACCATACTCTACTCAACACTATTACATATTTTACTTTATTTTATTATTATTTTTAGATGGAGTCTTACTCTGTCACCCAGGTTGGAGTAAAGTGTTCCAATCTGGGCTTACTGCAACATCTGCCTCCCAGGTTCAAGCGATTCTCCTGCCTCAGACTTCTGAGTAGCTGGGCTTACAGACACCCATCAACACTCTCAGCTAATTTTTGTATTTTTTGTAGAGACAGGGTTTCACCATGTTGGCCAGGCTGGTCTCGTGATCTGCCTGCCTCAGCCTCCCAAAGTGCTGGGATTATAGGCGTCAGCCACCATGCCACTTTTGCTTCTCTGGAATGGTATTTCTTTGTTTGCATTTATGTATTTTTTTATTACTGGTGTGGTGAAAATATGCTTCATTATTGTTTCAATTTGCTTTTCATTGATTACAAGTAAGATTGAACATTTTTGTGTATGCCTACTATTATTTGGTTTTACTCCTTTATGAATCCATTTTCCATATTCTTTGCCCATTTTTCTATTGGGTGACTTATATTTTTTCTTTTGATAGAGGAGTGATTTATAGATTATGGATTTCCTTCAGGATACAATTCACATTGTAGTCTACTTGAATGGCTCCCCCCGGTGGTGTACAGTACACAGCCTGCACAGCTGTAACTGGCACTCAGCTTTTGTTTGTGATCAATATGTAAATATTTTATCCTTACTCTGTCTCTTGTCTTTACATTTTACTTGTGTTATTTTTCACAGTGTAGAAGTTGTTTTTCTAGTCATATTTATCAGTCTTTTCCTTTGTGTTGTTTGCCTTCTGAGTCTTGTTTAAGATAATCTTTCCCACCCAAAGTAAAACACTTTCCTGTATGGCCTCTGATTCTTTTATAGTTTTACTTTTTATGCTCATATATTTAATCTATCTGGAAATGACTGGTGGATGATGTGAGGTAGGGATCTAACATTATCTTTGTCCAAATGGATAACTAATAATACCAACAAATTATTGAATAGACATCCAAAAGACATCTCTTACCTAAAATCCTACCTCTACCACCATGCCTGGCTAATTTGTGTATTTTTAGTAGAGACAGGGTTTCACTATGTTGGCCAGACTCATCTTGAACTCCTGACCTCAGGTGATCCACCTGCCTCAGCCTCCCAAAGTGCTGGGATTACAGACATGAGGCAGGACAATTGCTTGAACCCGGAGGCAGAGGTTGCAGTGAGCTGAAATCGTGCCATTGCACTCCAGCCTGGGGGACAAGAGTGAGACTTCTTCTCAAAAAAATTTTTTTTAATTTAAAAAAATTTAAAAATTAAAAAATAAAATACTACCTCTATCATATGGCATTTTTTCCTATATTCATAGGTTCATTGTGAGGCTCTGCATTCTATTCTTATGATTAAAATTATATTTGGAGAAATTATTCATTTCGCGACAATGGTCATGGGTAATCACAATCTATTAGTAAGTGAGAGGTTTGGTTTAAATAAAGATCTACTCTATATTGAGTTTAATTCACAGTATATAACTTAATGTTATAATAAACTATGTATTATAAATAATATGGAGTTCTCACTTCTGACAGGAGGCTCAGTCTAAATAACGCTTCTGTTATCTTTTAAAGCTCCCACACTGAGGACCTGCATGACTCTTAGACAAAGATCTTGGTGTCCAGTGAAGCAGCCAACTTGTTTTTATTTCTTCCTGAATATTATTATGACTTGAAACTCATAAATTGATTCATAGTGTATCAATAATATTTATTCATATATCTTTTAAGTTTATGTGAACTGATAATTTAGAACAAGAGTTCAAAAATATAAATATGAGCTTTTCCATGGGCCCATATGAACCTTAAATGCCATCTGACAGCACAGTTTGACAATTAGTAGTCAGTGAATAAATATATGCAGAATGAATGAAAGTAGTACTATGCGTAACTTGAAAACCGCCACTCACAGTCTTTTTTCTAGGCACTTCACTGATTTGCTTCATTCGGAGTAGCTGTTTTGCTCTTGCTGTTTTAAGACATATGGTATTAGAACTTGGCATGAATCGCTTTCTTTGCCAGAAAATTTTGAGTCAATTTAAGCTTTTTTCTTTGACCTTTTTAAAAAAAAAAAAAACTGAAGACACTTAGTTGTTTAGTTATTTGCTATCAAATAAACCCCCGAAGCATAAATATTATTCTCTGTATTGGCTTTCCATATGGTGCAATTGAATGAAAACCGGACTTACTTTACTCTCCCTTCTCTCTGGAGAGCACGGCCTATGTAGACTAGAATGTGAATGATGACCCCTGGAGTTGTGCAGTGCACAATACTGTTCTCCTTCCACCTCCCACTTCCATTCTCTATGTTTCTCTATTCAAAAAGATCCTCCTGGTTCTGCCTATAGATAGATCCGTTGATGCCTACAATTTGCAGCTCTGTGTTCCTTGAAGACCTCATCCCACAGACTGCAAAGGTTACTCATGTAATTAGCCTGGAGACTTCTAGCAGTTTCCAGGCCTGAGTTCTTATCAGGGTTTGTCTTACAAGAGTTCAAATGGTCTCCTGCATGACTATTTTAAAAATATGGAGGCCAGGCGCGGTGGCTCATGCCTATAATCCCAGCACTTTGGAAGGCCGAGGTGGGTGGATCTCGAGATCAGGAGTTCAAGATCAGCCTGGCCAACATGGTAAAACCCTGTCTCTACTAAAAATGCAAAAATCAACCAGGCATGGTAGTGCATGCCTGTAATCCCAGCTACTGAGGAGGCAGAGGCAGGAGAATCGCTTGAACCTGGAAGGTAGAGGCTGCAATGAGCCAAGATTGTGCCATTGTAGTCCAGCCTGTGCAACAAGAGTGAAACTCCATCCACCTCCCCCACCCCCCAAAAAAGACATGAATTTGGATACAGAGAGGGGTGAAATGCTATAGTCTGAATGTTTGTTTCTCCTTCAAAGTTCATGTTGAAACCCCAGCCCTCAAGGTGACAGTATTATGAGGTCCTGCCTTTGGGAGGTGATTAGGTCATCAGGGCAGTCCTCATGAATGGGATTAATGCCCTCATCAAAATGGCTAGAGGGAGACCCCCATCCCTTTCAGCATGTGAGGACACAGCAAGAAGGCACTGTCTATAGGCAGAAAGCAGATCCTCACCAGACCCTGAATCTGCCCTGAGTTTGGACTTCCCGACCTCGGGAGCTGTGAGAAATAAATTTTCATAATTTATAAGCCACCCAGTTTATAGTATTTTGTTGTGGCAGCTCAAATGGAATAAGACATCCCAGTTTGGACTTTTTGGAAAGAGGAATCTAGTGAGAAATAATGTTTCAAGAACTGGAGGTTAGTCTGAAGAGGCCCAATAAATGAAAAGAGAAAAGGGACTTATTTGTTTGTCTTCACAAATACAAAGGAATACCTCTCAGCCCTGGAACCAAAGATAGAAGAAGTGACTCAAGGATGCAGAGCAAGGACTGGGTCTTTAAGAAGCAAGGCCAGGGGCTGGGCGTGGTGGCTCGCACCTATAATCCCAGCATTTTGGGAGGCAGAGGTGGGCAGATCACTTGAGGTCAGGAGTTCAAGACCAGACTGGCTGACATGGTGAAACTCCGTCTCTACTAAAATACAAAATTAGCTGGGCATGATGATGCACGCCTGTAATCCCAACTACTTGGGAGGCTGAGACAGGAGAATTGCTTGAACCAAGGAAGTTGCAATGAGCCAAGATTGCGCCATTGTACTCCAGCCTGGACAAAAAGAGCAAAACTCCATCTCAAAAAGAAAAAAAATAAATAAATAAACCAAGACCAGAAGAGTGAGGTAAGGTGTGGATGTGGAATGAATCCGCCTCAGAGGATGCTTGATGCGTAACGTCAAGATGCACCTGGAGCCAGGGACCCAGGTGCTCATTCTAACACCATGAAGGAATTCTGTTTCGCCAAATTACAGGGAGTTTTTCAAAGTTCCAGAAAACAGCAGTAAGGTTCAGTGATGCCAAGGAAGGGTGGACTATATTTCCGTAATTTAATTTAAAGAACTGACATAGGTTTCTCAGGGATACACAAAAGAGGTTCTTACTCTCACAGAAAGAGCTGGCTCTCAAATCGCTTTAGGGAATGCAGTTCCCAGTAAACAGGAACCTTCTATAAGGGAAACAGAGAAACGTCAGGGAGGGCTCCCAGAGAGCTGCTGGGCTGGTGTTGCTGTCTCTGAACTTGAAAGAGTGGCCTCATGACACCCAGATTTCCAAGACACAGACCAACTGTCTTGGGGGACAAGTTGGAAGGTTGATATGGCAAGTGTTAAAACAAACAAACAAACAAACAAATCTTGCAAACTAGATTTAGTTGCTGCTTCAGGAAGGCATTGCCATTGCTGGGGTGACCTGAAAACCTGTTTGCCAACAGGAGCAGGGAACCCCCATTCCTTCATCCAGGCTTGTGGTCTCTCTCTCTCTCTCTCTCTCTGGTGCCCCCTACTGGCGGAGCCTAACAGGGTGTCAGCTGGCCAAGCAGAAAGGTGCTGTGCAGAGTCCTAGCCTCAGTGGAATACAGGAGCGTGGGTCTGGAGTTGGCGAGGTCACAACTTTATAAGTGGCACGTTCTCCTTATAGCGTCCCAAGACCCATGTTTCTTTCCTAGCAGAACCGTGTATTACCGATTACAGCTAGAACTGTATTTGAGCCCTTTCCAGGTACCTTCTCTTGGGAGAACCATACCTATCTTCTGCAGACTTAAAAATCCTGCCATCTCAAAAGCTGAGGCACATGTTTGACTATATTTATCCTTTCCATTCCTAGCTATTAACAGAAAAAAAGATGGACTTTCACTTTCTTCTGAAAAGTCAAGAGCATGTCCACCAAACTCTCTAGCAAATATCCGATAGTTGAAGTTTCTCATCACCACTGTATAAAATATATATGCAATTACCAATTCTATATATTACTTCTATATATTTTTTCATCTGTCTAAAATGCATGATTAATTTTCTCCATCTGACCAGATGGCCTATAGTAAAGTTCCAGAGCAGGTCACTTACATTTTTTTCTGACTCACTCCTCCACAGCATTTCTGTTTTTGGGTTACTCAAGTGAATATCTTATTGATATATCATACCATTCAGTCTCCCCTTATTACAGCCTATCATTTGGGAATATGGCATGCTGCTCCATCACTCTATTTTAATCTGAGGCCCCTTCCGACCATGTCTCAAAAAATCACACTATGATATAACCTCAACTTGGTTCATTCACAATGCACACTGAGACGGTATGATATAGTGACCTCTGGACTAGATTG
>NW_012115154.1:2823555-2831762 GCF_000951035.1 Colobus angolensis palliatus
CATGGTAAAATCCTGTCTCTACTAAAAATGCAAAAATCAGCCAGGCATGGTAGTGCATGCCTGTAATCCCAGCTACCTGGGAGGCTGAGGCAGAAGAATTGCTTGAACCCGGGAGGCAGAGGTTGCAGTGAGCAGAGATCATGCCACTGCACTCCAACCTGGGTGACAAAGCTAGACTCCATCTCAAAAAAATAAAAGAAAAAAATGGAGTCCAACAAAACTTTCAGAATGGCTGTACAGGAGGATGGCTTACTCACTCACATAGGTACTGTTGATTCTGCATAAGTATCTATTTGATAATGCAAGGCTCATACCTTGAGTCAAACTTGTAACCAGTTGAGCACAGAGACTCTGTTCAGTATAGCAAACATAGTTTACGTGGGCCCACCCAGAAACTTTCTACAGGTACACTCCACGTGCTGAGTGATGCTGGCTGATTCAGACTGTTGTGTGCAACTCTATGCTTCTTTCCTAAAGCCTGTGTGAGAAGATGCAAAGTTAAAGTCAAAATTCCAAGACTTACAAATGGTTAGAACTGAAAATACTTTAGGGACTTTCTTGTTGAACCATCTCATTTTAGAACTGGGATGACTGCCTGTTGACTTTAGTATATTTCATTTATAAATATATAGGCACACACATTTATAACATATATAATCAACCATATTAATCATATTAATAGCAAATGAATGAAAAATTCATATACATTTAAACTTTAAGTGAACTGGTCATTTGGGATATAAGCATGTGACGTTAGCTCTCCTTTCTTTAAAATATCTGCAGCTCCCATTGGGGCACGTGTGTGTGTGTGTGTGTACGTGTGTGTTTCCAAGAACATAGCAGTGGAGAAGTTACTAATTGCCACCCATTAGACAGATGGGATTGGTTAAAATGTGGAACAATTGCTAGCTCCCTGTGGAATTCTGGCTGGCTGTTTCTTTACTCCAAAGTCTATTTTACTTTGTGAAATAGTTTTATTTTTTTAAGTAACATTTATTTTTTATTCCCCAAAGGGATGCTGGGAAGAAGACTCCCCTTATTGCTATTCTCGTAGTAACATGTGAGAGAACTACATGTACACAGGGCTAGACAGTCTCTTCCTGGGAACATACACTGCAAATAGCCCAGAGGATCTAGGCAGCCACCTGTCACTCAGCTTAGCACCTACATCTGTACCCTTCCTTCCCAGCCCTAGGCCCCTTTACACTGATGGAAATGATAGTACATGGCAATTCTCCAAATCAAGGTTGTTTAAAAATTCCTACCGTCCACTGATTAGGCATTTATTCCCCTGTGGTTATTTCTAAAGGCAAAAATAACACCTTGGAGAGTTTGTGGATCTTTCTAGTTAGTGTACTGTGACCCCATATAGACTTCAGCCCCAAAATGCATGACCATCACATTTATAAAGAACTACTCAGAACAAGTTAAACCTAAGAGCAATGCCCTCTAGCAAACTAGAGTCTAGAATATACTAGTAAGAGACCAATCATTCCACAAATATTTATTGAGACTCTCTCTTCGGGGCACTGCAGAGCTCATAAGAAAAAAGCAGATCCACATCTGTCTTCAAAAGTCTCAAAGTGCAAGGTAGAGAATGAAAAGTCACAGGGTGATTGCAATAGAGGAGACTGAGCACAATTACATTGGAAGTTCACTGTATGGGGGCTAGGAGGGCTCTTAACTCAGACTTGGGCAGTCATAAAGGTTACCTAGAAGAAGGCCAGAGGGGAGCTAGCTGGACACAGATATGGAGGAACAGTGCTCAGGGCAGAGAGAACAGCATGTGTGAAAACCTGAGGACAAGAGGCAGCAAGGCACATTCAGGACAATAAAAACCAGTTTAATCTGGCTAGAGTGGAGAGTGAGTGTGCACATGTGTGTGCGGGGGTAAAGGCAGATTTGGGAGGGATGTCCAAGATGCCCCTGGACAGAGGACTGGGAGCTAAATTATTAAGGGCTGGCCTTTTAAGTTCTTTGTAGATGACTAACCTTTCTCCATGAACCATTCATCCATTAATATACCTACCATGTGCCAGGAACTCGTGCTGGGGATGAAGCAACAAATAAAACAGACAAAGAATGAGCCCTCAAGGAGCTTCCATTCTCATGAAGGGCGGAGGAAAGTCAATGAACAAGTAATCAAATTGAATATATAGTAAGTCAAGCGGCTATAAATGCCAAGAAGAGGAATAACTCAGGGTGGGCGATAAGGAATGTGGCAGGATGGTTCTCATTTCACATAGGGCAATGAGGTCTCACTGATGTGGTGGCATTCAGCAGAGATCTAAGGAAATGCAGGAAGAAGTTATGAATATCTGTGCAGGGGAAAGTCTGGGCAGAGGAAAGAGCATGGAAGGCTGGATCACCAGGTGCTCAGAGTGTTGTGGGAACACCCAGAGGCTACTCTGGTCTGGAGCAAAGGGAGAGAGCACAGAAGCAGTAGGAGATGAAGTCTGAGCAATAGAAGGCCAAGATTGCAGAGGGACTTGTAGGGTTGTATCCTGAGTGTGGTAGGAAATCAAATGTGAGTTTTCAGTAGGGAGGTAGCATAACCCTGCTTACATAGTTCTAGCTGCAGAAGAATGGATTGAGGGTGGGGTTTGGGGATGGAGTGGCAGAGTAGACGGGGGAGACCTGCTTATTGCATAAAATCAGATAAGTAATGATGATGACCTAAGCAAGGTAATAGTATTGGAATATGTGACAAATTAGAGGCAGAAGAGAGAGAGGGAAAATTGAAGGATGCTAAGAGGACCCCGTTCCTTGATTCCAAAATATTTTTTATCACAACTTGCACACTGACTGAAGTTTTTCCTATTATAGTATCTCTCTCGAGTTTAAAGAATTGAAAGATTCTATTTGGGCACATTGTGTTTTTGTTTTTGGTCAGAAAAACATAGAATTTAGAGAGAAAAATAAGGATGATATATAAAACAATACATTTACATAAATTAAAGATGCATGCATATGAAGCAATACTTATAACTTTGGAAGAAGACGTGAAATATAGAAGGTGCACAGGAAATAGAATAGGATGGTTGCCTATAGTGGGGAGAAGTAAGATAAGAGGATGTTATAAAAATAATAAAACAAAACCAAACAAAAGAACAAAGTTCCAGAATGCATATTTTTTTTTCTTCTTTCTTCCTTTTTCAACTTTTGTTTTAGGTTTAGAGATATATGTGCAGAATTATTATGTAGGTAAACTGCACATAGGTAGCAAGTATAGTACCCTGTCTTTTCAGACAGATCAAAACAGTAAACATTGTTGAGCACTAGCAACTCAGTACTGCTTAGTTAGTTGTTCTAGTTTAGAGGAGGTCTCTGAGAGAACAGGTCTCGGGATAGTCAGGATTTAACAGCGAATGGTGAAAAGGAGAAAGCTAGGCAAATGATGCCCAGAAAGGTGGGTACCATGTGACCAGTCAGAGATAGGTCTTTGGGACATAAGAAGTGAGCAAAACAGAATTCTAAAAACAAATTTTACCTCCTCCACAGTTCCACCTAAAATTAACTCTGCTTGAAGTTTTATTTTTACTTCTCCTTACCCCCAACCCCCTGCTCCAACCCAGTTTTCCAAATGATATCCTGTTCTGACATTTAAGAAAAAACTTTAGTGTTTTTCTCTCTGCGCTCGGTGGAATTTCAACCAATTTCTTTGGAATGACAAGTATCAGAAAAAGTTCTGCGGCTGCTGCTGAAACCACTGCTCCATAATCTACTGAGGTTCAAGGTCTCATAGAAAGAAAATTTGCAGTCGATTAATTTAAAGTTAAAAAAAATAAAACTGGCAGTCAGGAGGCTACTTGGGTTTTATCTCAGTTTTGTGCTGATAACATAGCTAAGTACTTCTTAGTTTACAAAGCATGTTCACATTTCTTAATCTGTTTGATCTTCATATCAACTCTTGTGAGGCAGCTACTTTACAAATGAGAAAACTAAAACTCAGAGAGATTAAATGACTAACCCCAGTTGCTTAACTTGTAATCTGCACTCTTTCTGTGTTAGAACTCTTCCTGTGTCCTGAGGTCAGGTTCTAAACCTGTCTTTGCTTCCTGTAAGTGGGAACATTGTAACATTTGCCAATGAACTTCATGAGGATATAGAAAAGAAAAGTGGTGATAGTGTGGGTGGCACAACCCACTGGATGAAAAGCGCCAATAGAGGTTTACCATTATTTGTATTATTATTATTATTTTTTAAATATTTGTGATCAGGTCTTTGCAGCTTATAAACCATCTTAAAAAGGTAGTATTTAGCAGGAACGGACCTGGGAACCCCCAAATTGGCTCCCTACCATCAGGCAAACTTGTCTGTGAATTTCCCAAGGGAAGAAATATGTGCAGAGGCCAGTACTGGACGAAGGGGCACCATTGGCTGGAGCCTTGGCCTACAAATGCAGGGTATCTTCCAACTGATCTTAGTTGGACTACAATTGAATCTTCAGTTAAATCTTGGATCTTATCACTCCATTGAGGAAGAAGTCTGGTTCAAAGCCCACCAGCCAGCAAAATGAAGAGGAAGCAGAAAATAGAAATGGCCAGGTGCTCTCCTAAGTGAGTGTAGTCCCAGCTCTCCTTGCCACTCCAGCCTGGTAAAGGGAGTATCTGGCCCTAAATAGATGTATTCTGTGGCTCTAGGCTCTAGTGCCTAGATAATGTAGAATGGTCTCTTTGAACTTGGGCAGTCTCGAGCATGAGTTTTCTTCATGGGAGGGGAGGAGTGTTAGAGTTCTGGATTGGGAGAGTTGCTAAAAGCCCTCCTAGCTAAGGGTTCTGTATTAGCCCATTCTCACATTACTATAAAGAAATACCTGAGACTCTGTAATTTATAAAGAAAAGAGGTTAAATTGGCTCATGGTTCCACAGGCTGTACAGGAAGCATGATGCTAACATCTGCTTGGCTTCTGCGGAGGTTTCAGGAAACTTACAATCCTGGTGGAAGGCAAAGGGGAAGCAGCCGCATCTTACATGGCTGGAGGAGGAGGGAGCCAGAGCAGGGAGATGCCACACACTTTTAAACAAACAGATCTCGTGAGTATTCACTCACTATCACGAGAAGAGCACCAAGGGGGAAATCCACACCCATGATCCAATCACCTCCCACCAGGCCCTACCTCCAACACTGAGGATTACAACTGGACATGAGATTTGGGCCAGGACACAGATCCAAATCATATAGGATTCTGAAAGTAAGGAGAACCCCCAAATTTGGAAATGAGATCAGGAAGTTAAAATTCTCTAAAATTCATTCATCCCATAACATTTTGTGTGATATTATGCCAGAGGCTGGGATACAGAAATAAGTACTTGCTCAGTTATATCTAGATCTAGATCTAGGACCATATCTCTAACTATCTATACCTCTATCTATCTATCTATCTACTATCTATCTATCATCTATCCATCTATCTATCATCTATCTAATCTATTTATTTGTCTATTTATCTATCTAATCAGTCTCTCAGTCGATCTATCTAGAGTCACATATTGTAAACAGTCTACTTAAATAAAAACTTCCCAGATTTTAACTATTCAACAAAGTGATTTCGAGATTTAGAGATAGTCTTACTAAGGAGATAGATTCCTATAAAACACCAGGAAATATTCCACTAAACATAATACATAAACAGGAGATCCATAACTTGAAAGAAGGCAGTGAAAATGCCTGGCAAAGAGAAGGCAAGTGTTTTAGAGCTTGAGCAAGAACATATGAGTATTCCTCTGGTATTATTTTAGGGAGAAGAAGTTCTTCGAGCAATGGTGTTTAGTTTTTCAGACAGAAATGTCCCTAAAGAGGGGCAGTTCATCAGCCACCGCAGATTGCTGGAGCCATCTATCCAGATTGCCAGTCTCCTGGGCTCTCGGTCACAATTTTCCTTAACACCTCTTTCTCTGTGTCCTGAGAGGGGCTGTCCACTGGACAGAAGACTCATTATAAATGGCCACCTGATTTTTCCCTCTCAGAATATATTTCCCACTGGCCGGGCGTGGTGGCTCATGCCTATAATCCCAGCACTTTGGGAGGCCAAGGTGTGTAGCTCATGAGGTCAGGAGTTCGAGACCAGCCTGGTCAACATGGTGAAACCCTGTCTCTACTAAAAAATACAAAAATTAGCTGGGTGTGGTGGCAGGCACCTGTAATCTCAGCTATTCAGGAGGCTGAGGCACCAGAATTGTTGGAACCTGGGGGGCAGAGGTTGCAGTTAGCTGAGATCGTCCCACTGCACTCCAGCCTGAGTGACAAGGCAAGACTCTACCTCAAAAAAAAAAAAATGTATTTCCCACTTTAAATTAGCTAATTGGCACTCTAGTTTCTAAATCGACCCTTAGCCATACTTAGGTGTTTGTTATTATTATGGCTATTACTTCTCTGCGTTCCAGAAGATACATGTAACAAAGTGTCCCCAAAGTCCACACAAGGGTAGTTCTGTGTGTGGTATGCCTGGCACTCCTGGGCATGTGGGAGGACTGTATCATTAGCTCCCCTTTCCAGACACCTGCACCTCTTAATTAGGGTAGCAACAAACAACCAGACTCCAGGGCTCCTGGCCTGGACCCAAATCCACACTCACCATTCCCCAGGCACCAACTTGCATTCTCAGATTTGGTTCTGGGTTTGTGTACAAGTTGAGTATAAATAATTTTGTCAAGGTATCTTCATATTTTGTTTGCATTTTAAAATTCTGGCTCAGAAAGGGAGTAGAGAAAGGAGAAAAAAGAGAAATATAGGTAGGGATGATATATGGCTGATGATTTTATGATATAGACTCGGTTTTTAAAAATTCTATTTGCCTTGTTCACCACAATGGCACTAGGACTTAGTAGAGTAACACATAACAGGCACTCGAGAAATATTTGTCAATTATTCATTGATTAATTAGTTATTCATTAGCTATCACTCAACTATTAATTAATTAGTTGTTAATTAATCTAGTTAGGGAAACAGGATGGATATACTTAAATACAATCAAATCAAATCAAGTCAGTAAATGATAAAGAGAAAATGAGAGTCTGACCTCACTTCTTGGATTACAAGTTGTCCGAGAAAGGGTGTGAACTGGGTGCTGGGATTTTGGAGGCGGCTTTCAGGTAGGTCTGGAGCCAGAGTGGGCAAATGTGAAGCGGGAGAAGCACGAAGACTGAAGTCACTGAGGCAGGAGGTGCACTACATGATGTGGAGCTGGTGCCAAGGAGATTAGAGAGGGAGAGAGAAGTTTGTGCAGGGAATTGTAGGAAAGGCAAGCAGAGGGACGATTATCGATTCCCCTAAAATGCTCAGCCAAGCCTCAACTTTATTGTACTGGTAGTAAGATGATGTTGAAGGTGTCTGAGCAAGTGCATTAATTCGCAATGAAAACAAAGTTCAGGCCGGGCACAATGGCTCACACCTCTGATCCCAGCACTTTGGGTGGCCAAGGTGGGCGGATCACGAGGTCTGGAGTTTGAGATCAGCCTGGCCAACATGGTGAAACCCTGTCTTTACTAAAAATACAAAAATTAGCCGGGTGTGGTGGCACACGCCTGTAATCCCAGTTATTTTAGGCAGGATAATTGCTTAAACCCGGGGACAGAGGTTGCAGTGAGCTGAGATTGCGCCACTACACTCCAGCCTGGATGACAGAGCAAGACTCTGTCTCGGAAAAAAAAAAAAGAAAGAAAAGTTCAGGGTAGAAATGTGCATTTTATTTGTTATCACAAGAGCTAATTGTTAACAACATGAGAACAAATGAGATTGTTTTAAAAACCCTAGTAAGATAGGAATGACCTCTTCCTTCTTGGTTGCCTGATATAACCCCCACTGCACAGAATTTTTGTGGGAAACCTGCCCAGCTCTACTGCACTTATGCGATTCCATGTACATCTGCCAGCAAAACGCAAGCCCCTCTTTTACAAGAAGGGCAGATACAGTGTCTTATGCAGTATCAATGTATTCCCAGGTGATATCGTTTGAATATTTGTCCCCACCCAAATCTCATGTTGAATTGTAATCTGCAGTATTGGAGGTGGGGCCTGGTAGGAGGTGATTGGATCATGGGGATGGATTTCTCATGAATGGTTTAGCACCATCTTGTTGGTGCTGTCTTCAGAGGTGATTGGATCGTGGGGATGGATTTTTCATGAATGAGTTAGCATCATCTTCTTGGTGCTGCCCTGAAAGGTGATTGGATCATGGGGATGGATTTCTCAAGAATGATTTAGCAC
>NW_012115154.1:2832087-2890225 GCF_000951035.1 Colobus angolensis palliatus
TTGAGAGGGAGTCTCACTCTGTCGCTGGAGTGCAGTAGCACTATCTTGGCTCACTGCAACCTCCGCCTCCTGGGTTCAACCGATTCTCCCGCCTCAGCCTTCCATGTAGCTGGGACTACAGGCCACCACACCCAGCTAATTCTTGTACTTTTAGTAGAGCTGTGGTTTCACCATGTTGGCCAGGCTAGTCTCAAACTCCTGACCTCAGGTGATCCACCCACCTCAGCCTCCCAAAGTGCTGGGAGTCATGAACCACCGCACCCGGCCTCCTCTTTTCTTTATAAATTGCCCAGTCTCAGGTATTTTTAGCAATGTTAGAATGGCCTAATATATCAGGACTGAGAAAAGTTTTGGTGCAGAGAAGCGACTTCATAAATGCTTATTGGGTGTGAGTAAATGAGCAGTTAGTTCGCAAAGCAACTTCATATGCATTTTATTTCATTTAATTCTTACTTCTGGCCTGTGAAGTAGGTATTTGTTTCTAGGAGAGAGATCAGGCCTGAACCTGGAAGGATGCCCATATTTAGGGAAAAGAAAGCACAAGTAGAAAACACCAAGAGGCCAGAGAGATAGGACGATAGGCTAGACACTGGTGTCAGAAGCCACCAAAGACAAAGAGAGAAGCAAGGGGAGTTAGGGAGCGTGGCAGGCAGACAGGGAGGGAGGAAGGGAGGCTGGAGACAAAATGGCTGTGGATCAAGAGGTGAGGTCATGGACGAAGAAGAGGGAGGAGCTGCTTCATAAACTAATCATTTGGAGAAATTTGACACGAAGAGGAAAGAGAAGAGTGGAGCTAAAAGAAACAAGAGTCAGCCAAAGGTATTTTCATCCCAACCCTTGGATGTGTTTATAGACAGAGAGGAGGGAGCAACAGAGAGATGAAAGAGCACGAAGCAACGTGAGGTGAGATGAAGCTAAAAGGCCCGGTGAGGGTTCAGAAAGGGGCGAGGCCATGAAGCTGCAAAGATATTTCAGTTCTCCCTCGTGCACTGTGTGTGTGTGTGTGTGTGCGTGCGCGCGCACATGTGTAACATAGATCCATCAAACCTCCAGCCGAGCTTGATCAGTGGTTAGACGCATCTATATCACACAGTCAGTTTGCTTAATCCAAACAGCCATTTCTCCCCAGTTATCACCAGACTCAGCAATCTCTTTAAAAATATTTTTCCGATCTTAAAAATAGTCTATCCCCCAAGAGAAAGCTCTAGCTTCTTGCCTCTCAGATGACAGTCAGCTAGGCCAAAGCTACAGAACCTCACCCAAAATAGATCAAATATTTTAAATGTTTTCTTATTTGCGCCCCTCACAAGTATGCCTGCAATGCAAAGCCAATTGTAAGATTGGCTTTTTATTTTTTTTTCTGAAATGAGTGAAGGGCGTGTTTTCTGGTTAGGAGGGGAGGCCAGGCCTCACCAAATAGTCTTGGTTGGATTTCAAACAGGCTTCCTTGAGCATGAACGGGAAGAAGAAACGTGCACGGCTGGGTAAGCACATGCAGATGTGCAGAGCCAAATGGTCTCTCTCAGGACTTGCCATCCTGGAGTCCATCTCCTGTGCCTGTCAGAGCTTCCCCATTAGAACAGCAGTTCTCTAGAGGCACACACCGTGTCTCTGATTATATCAAAGTGACAGTGACAAGATTCTAACAGGGACAGAACCTAACACTAAGCCTTGCAGGTAACAGATGCTCAGATGTTGAGTGAATAAATGAATGAATGAACAAATAACATCTGAGAAAAATCTAGCCACAGCTTTGCGTGACTCAGATACCCATTGGAGACTGGGAGAAATTTCTGGAAACTGGAATCTTTCTCTAAGGTTAGAGCAAATCCAACAGCAATGAATATGGGTGGACTGGGAAGGGTGGAACACGGAGACATCCAGTCATCCTCTATAACTCAAGAAATAAGAAGACAGAGGCTTCCTATAGGGAGGCTGAGGGGATGGCCAGTCCTGTTCCATGGAAGTGAGAAGCAGTACCATTTATCTTAGGAGCTCCTTCATCCACATTGGGTCTTCTCTGATCATGCCCTCTTTCATTTCATCAGGTCGTCAGCCTTATCCCGGACCATCAGTGCCCTTCTTCTTCCACCCGCCGCTCCAGGAGACTGGCCCTATCAAAGTGGGTCAGTGCAGGCTCTCATTTCATTTGCACCCTTCTCATAAAGCAGGTGGCACTTAGTGCTGAGCAGGTGCTAAGCAGGCTGTGGCTTAAGTTATTACCCCTTAAAGAGTGACCATTGATGTTATGGTGTCAAAGCCTTTGTACAAATGTGTGACTAAGCTGAGGACCTCACAGTCAGGGCAGGTTCATTCTCCTGCTAGTTGGGCTGGCCCCAAGTGAGCTGCTCTGTTGGCCTGAGGACAAAGAAGCACAGTGGCTTTTCCTGATGTCACAGGAACATCCGAGAAGTAATCTAGAGGACCAGATTACCAGTGCTCTGGGGGGAGAATGTCTCCTTTATATTGCAATTTTGTTAAAAAAACAAAACAACAAAAAGCTTAAGAATAATACAACAAACACCTGTGTACATGCTCTGCAGTGTTAACAGATGTATTTTTTTCATAATTGCTTAAGATCCTCTTTTATACATTGCTGATACATTTTAAATTTCTTAATTTCAAGACCATTCCCCTCTCTCCCTCCTTATGGCCAACAACTATCTTAAATTTGATGTGGTTCTAGTCCATTCTCATATGCATTCTTCAATGATACATACAAATGGAATAATTTCAATTGCAACCTGCTTCTTTTCTCCCACCCAATATGCTTTTGAGTTTCAGGTACATTTAGGTCATTCATTTTAGCTATTAGGTATAATACCCCATCCAATATCATATATAATATGGCATTAGCTATTATATATTTTTATAATTATACATATATTTATATAATTAGGTATTTAGTGATTATGTTATAGATCATGGTTTCTGTAGCCTCTCCCCTGACAATTGCTGTTGGAGCATTTTTAACAATGTTTTTAGTGCTGCAGACAATGCTCGAATGAGCTTCCTTTGACATATCTCTTGGCTTAAGAGTGTGAGGGCGTCCCAAGAGGATATACCTATAAATGGGATTACAGAATATAGATGTGCATACTGAAAGTTACTAGATATTGTCAAATCACTCAACAAAGTGAATGCACCAATCTACTTTCTTATCCAAAATGTATAATAATTTGTTTCTGTACCTCATCAACAACATTTAGTTTTGCATGATTAAACTTTTTTTCTTTATCAGTCTGGTTGTCATTGTTTTAACTTGCATTTTTTTATTACTAATGAAGTTGAACATCATTTCAAGGCTTTTGTCCTTTGCAGTGTTCTCCTAAGCGGATTGTTTATCCTATGCCTATTTTTTATTGGGTTTTCTCTTACTCTCTCTCTCTCTCTCTGTGTGTGTGTGTGTGTGTGTGTGTGTGTGTGTGTGTGTATCAGTTGATTTGTAGGCATTCCCTGATAGTCTACATTTTTTTTTTTTAAGATGGAGTCCTGCTCTGTTGCCCAGACTGGAGTGTAGAGTGCAGTGGTGTGATCTTGGCTCACTGCAACCTCTGCCTCCCGGGTTCAAGCAATTCTCCTGCCTCAACCTCCTGAGTAGCTGGGATTATAGGCATGCGCCAACATGCCTGCTAATGTTTGTGTTTTTAGTAGAGACAGCGTTTCACCATGTTGGCCAGGCTGGTCTCGAACTCCTGACCTCAGGTGATCTGCCTGTCTCGGCCTCCCAAAGTACTAGGATTGCAGGTGTGAGCCACCATACCCAGCTGATAGTCTAGATTCTAATTCTTTGTTTTAAACATTGAAAATTTTCTCTTGGCTTGTCTTTTCCCTTTGTATATGGTGGCTTTTTTTGAACAGAAATTTTTACATCTTGATGTAACCAAATTTTTTTCTTTAGTTTAATTCTTACTTAATATCTATAAATATTAGTTAACTTTTTCTTTGTAAAAAGAAAAAATGCTCTCAAACCTCAGTGGCTTACAACAGCAAACATTTGTTTCTTGCTACCGTCACATGAGGCCTGGGAAATAGCAGCTCTGCTGGTGTTGGCTGGACTCACCGGCCCAGCCCAGTTCCATGTGTCTTCTCGTTCTAGAAACCAAACTGCAGAGCAGCCACTATCTGGGGAGGATTCGTTTCCTGTGCTGCTATTACAAATTACCACAGACTGGGGGACTTAGAACAATACACGTTTCTTTTCTCGCAGTTCTGGAGGCCAGGAGTACAAAATCAAGGTGTCAAAAGGGTCGTTAGCTTTTTCTGGGGCCCTGAGGGAGACTATACCCCACGCCTCCCTCCTAGCATCTGGGGGTCACTGGCAAGCCTCAGCATTCTTTGGCTTGTAGGTGTGTCGCTTACATCCCTGCCTCTGTGTTCACCCACTTTGCTCCTCCGTGTCTTCTGTATCTCAAATATCCCTGTCTTTTTCTTATAAGGTCACTTGTGGTTGGATTTCGGGCCCACCTGGACAATCCAGTATGATTTCATGTTGAGATCCTTAATTATATATACAAAGATCCTATTTGCAAATAAGGTCCTATATGTTTGGATGAACATATTGTTGGGGGGGCACTGCTCAACCCACTGCATGGGGTATGCTGTTATCATGGCAAAGGGCAGGTGCTAAAGGCAAAAGCAAACATGTGACACCTCTTTAAGCCTCTGCCATGGACAGGCACGCCATCACCTCTGGCCACATTGTACTGCTCAAGGCAAACCATAAGGTCAAGTCCACCTACTTAGAGTGCTGCAAGGAATTCCATTAAAAGAGGAAGTGAATTGGGTAACAATAACCCAATCTATCACAAGTTATATTGTTTGAAAAGTTAAATAATACTATATGACTTTTAACAAAAGCAGGAGTCCTCCACACCACCCCTTCCTTCAACTGCTTCTTTCCCTAAGCAATGGCTCTCAGCTCCTTCTCAGCCTCCTTTTCTGGGCTGTAAATGTTGGGGTGTTAGCTCCCTCATCTCTGCTCTTTTCTGTCTGCACTCCCTCAGGTAACTCACTCCTGGTTTTAAATCCTGTCTAAAAACTGAGGATTCGCAAATGTGCATCCCAAGACTCGATCCCTTTTCTGAACACCAGATTTGCATATGATGCTCCCTCCCCTCACTCACACTGGATGCCTGGTGGTCATCTTAACATGCCTGAAATGTGTCTAATATGATTTCCACCCCTCCCTGCAAATGTCCATCTCCCTCAGAGGTGCCCATTCTATTCAATAGCACTCCCATTCACTCCGTTATTCAGACCATAACCAGAGACGCTCTTGATTCCTCTCTTTTTCTCACAGCCCTCATCTAAACCATCAGTGAATCTCCATGTCTTAGAATTCAGTGCTCTCTCAGCTCCTAACAGCACCTCTCGCCTTGGAGGGGGCAATCACCTCTTGTTTCCGCCTCTGACAATCTTGCCCCTGTTCTAGATAAGGTAGCCACAGTGATTTTTTTTCTTTCCTGGCTCAAAATCTTCCAGTGAGCTTCCATCTTAGAACAAGCCCCACAGTCCTTACCATGGCTAGAAGCCTCTGGATGATGGATCTGGCCATTGGCTCTCCCTCCTCCCCAAGTCCCCTGGGCTCATTGCTATTTCTTTAATATGCATTTGCTGTCCTGCCTTCTGGAAGGCTTTTCCTTCATGTAGTCTCATGGCTTGTTCCTTCGCTTTATTCGCATCTCTGTTGAAAACCTTCTTCAGAAAAGACTTCCCTGTTTCTCTCTATTCCTTTCCTCCTTCTTATTTTTTTATAGCACTTACCACTGCCTGACATTATATATTCATGTATTAGCTAATGTGTTTATCTGCCTCCCTCCATCAAAATATGTCTTGTTCACAACATCTAGAACAGGCCCTGGCATGTGGTAGAAACTCAGTAAATATTTGTTCAGTGAGTGAATCAAAGAATAAATGAACAATTTTTTTTTTTTTTTTGAGACAGGGTCTCACTCAGTCACTCAGGTTGGAGTGCAGTGGTGCACACATGACTCACTGTAGCTTCGACCTCCCAGGCTCAGGTGAGCTCCCACCTCACCTACCAAGGAGCTGGGAATACAGGCGTGCACCACGACGCCTGGCTAATTTTTTATATTTTTTGTAGAGATGGGGTTTCAGCATCTTTTCCAGGCTGGCCTCAAACTCCTGCCTCAGCCTCCCAAAATACTGGGATTATAGGAGCAAGCCACCGTGCCCAGCGTTACTGTTTTTTTGGCATTTATTTCCACAAGCCTAAACAATACACTAATTCTGCTATTTATTACAACTTCAATAGTAGACACTATCTATGACTTCTTGCTGAACAAAATGAAGGTTTGGCTCTCTTCCCCACCATCATCCTACTAACATGGTCTTGCCTGCTGTCCTCTGAATCTAATTACATCATCTTTGTTTTGGTAAAAATCAATGTGCAATATTTACATTCTTATGATTGTGGTAAATTTTTCTTACAGTTGAACTATATGGTTTCCAATGATTACTTTTCCTTTCTTGTACAAATGGTTTTTTTTTTAAATTATAATGACCTCAATCTTCCATTTACTTATTTTCTGTGTACTTATTGCAAGTGCTTTTGCCAAGAATACATTGAATAATCTATCTACCTCACTTTTCCTTAAAATATTCCTCCTGGCATCCACCGCTCCACTATCTAATGGTTGCTTTCTTAACGAGCCATACAGCTATTGTCCTGGGATTTTCTTTTACCATCATGGGACTCTTTCACCTTTATCCTGGGTTTGCATTCTCTATTTCCTGATTTTTGTCCTCCTCCTTGGCTTCTAATTTTCACTCGAAAGTATTATTCCCGCTTTGGGTGAGGCATATAACCTTGGAATGTGATAATTTCAGAATGAAATATGTTTTCATTCACTGTATTGGCCCATTGGGCCCTTTGGATTTGGAAACTTGTGTCCTTTAGTTTTCAGAAGTCTTATTTTATTATTTCCTTTGATAATTTTCTTCTTACTATTTTTTTCTGTCCTCTTTTTTATGTACACTCAGGTATAATTACGTACTGTTTTTATCTTTTATCTTTTCTAATCCAGCTTGCGTTTTTCTTCATTTTTCTGTAAGATTTTTCTGAACTTTTTTTTTTAAGACAAGATCTACCTCTGTTGCCCAAGCTGGGGTGCATGGCACAATCATGGCTCACTGCGGCCTCCACCTCCTGGGCTTAAGCTATCCTCCCACCTCAGCCTCCCTAGGGCTGGAACTACAGGCACGTGCCACCATGCTTAGCTAATTTTTGTATTTTTCATAGAGACAGGGTTTCGCCCTGTTGCCCAGGCTGGTCTTGAACTCCTAGGCTCCTTCTTCTCAGCCTCCCAAAGGACTGGGATTACAGGCATGAACCCCCATGCCCAGTTGATTTTTCTAAACCTTATCTTGCATTTCTTGAGTTGAATTTTTGTAAATTTCTGCCATCATACTTTTCATATACAAGTGTTCTTTTCTATTCTCTGAAAGTGCCTTTTTAAAAGCATGATTTTCTTATTTCATGGATACAATATCTTCTCTTATCTCACTGAGAACTGTAATTGTAGTTTTCTCCAAGTTTTCTTTCATTTCCTACCCAACCTTTCTTCTGTGTGTGTGTGTGTGTGTATGTGTGTGTGTGTGTGTTTCTGTTTGTTATAATCTCTCTTTCCTCTTTCCTTAATGTGATGCTCATATTTAAGAGTGAGGTAGGCCGGGTGCGGTGGCTCACGCCTGTAATGCAGCACTTTGGGAGACCCAGGCAGGTAGATCACGAGGTCAGGAGACTGATACCAGCCTGGCCAACATGGGGAAAACCCGTCTCTACTAAAAAATACAAAAATTAGCTGGGTGTGGTGGTGGGTGACTGTAATCCCAGCTACTTGGGAGGCTGAGGTAGGAGAATTGGTTAAACCCAGGAGACGGAGGTTGCAGTGAGCTGATATGGTACCACTGCACTCCAGCCTGGGTGACGGAGTAAGACTCTCTTAAAAAAAAAAAAAAAGAGGTCCTAAGTAGCCAATTGGAAGTTGCTGCAAATGGGTTACTAAAGGGCACTGGACAATGTATCTCAAATATCTGTGAGTTTAGGTCTTTTTTCCATGAGCATGCCAGTTTCTCTGGAATGGAATCCTTCAATTTCCTGTCTGTGGGATACAAACCTGATCGCTGGTGTCCTGGGAGCCCTGCAGGGTGAGGCGATTGGAGATGTTCAGTGTTCAACGAGTTGGCTTTCATTTAAACATTTATTTTCAGCATTCAGCCTCTTCCCTGTTCACTGCTTCACCTGGTTCCTCTGAGTCCAGCACTTCAAAGAAGAATCAGAATAAACTTCCAGTTTTCTGTTTGGTTGAGAGAGAGATGCTCACCTGGTTGTGTGGGGTACAGGATGCTATCTGGACTTCTAACTATTCCTTACCCAGACTTTCAACAAATCTGTTTTCTGCTCTACCACCTGTCCTCAGAGGTTCCCAGGGCTTCCACATCCCTAATTTTTCCTCATTCTGAGGCTTGAATCAGCGTCTTTCTTGCCGGCATCCTAATTCACAGGATCAGATTTCAGTTTCTCAGCTCTGTTGAGTCAATTTCCAGCCATCAGTCCACTTTCCATAGTCCAAAATTTGGCTGACATCTGGACTCACACTGATACCTTTCAGGTACTCTTTGCCTTGTAGGATTTATTTATGATTTTTTATTTCTTTACTGTCATTCTGGAGAGGTTTGGGGAAGCAGAAATAAATGAATGTTCTTATTTGATCTGCCGTGTTTAACCATATCCTCAAATTTATCAGTCTTTTCATTTGTTAATTCTGTTTTTTTATGTTATATAACCTATGATAAAAAAATCACCTTCAATTTTTTCTAATCATTTCTAAGTTTGTTTTTTAAGTAACCTAGTTTATCATAGTGTGTAGTAGAAACTTTGAATCTAAATTTTCTGTTTCCACAAAATTGATTGTAACCTTACCATTAATAGAGTAATCCACCCTTTTCTTCCTTATTTGTAATACCTCCTCTATTATTAAAAAAAAAAATCATATATGCTTGGGTCTATTTCTAGGCTTTCTGCTTTATCCTGTTGATCTATTTGTTTAGTCTTGTGTAAATAGCACTTATCTTAATTAGAATTTCTCTATAGAAAACCTCTTTGCCTATTTTTAGGTCTTTACTTTTAAAATATTTACTATTGTTTTGTCAAGTTCTACAAAATACGTCATTTGGAGATTTTAATCAGAAAAATGAATGCATGGATTACTTCAAGGAGAATGTATATCTTTACAACTTTCAGGTTTTCCATTCATGAAGATGATATATTTCACCATTTGGTCACGTTTTTCATGCCCTTGACTCAAGTTTTATAACTTTCTTGCACATATTTTATTACATTTATTCCCAGGTAATGAACACTTTTTGTTATTATGAATAGCACCTTTTTCCATTATATTTAAAAATTAGAGGTGGCTGATTACAGAAACTCTAGGTTTTTGCATCTTGACCTTAGTTCCAACAATCTTGCTAAGCTCTTCTATTACTTCCAATATATTTATAGATCCTCTTGAATTCTCTACACAGATAATCATATAGCAAACAAAGACATTTATTTCTCTTTCTAATCCCAGTGGCTATTTTTTTCTATTTATTTGTCTTGGTTAGGTATCTAGCACATTTTTTTAGTTGTAGAAGAGAGAGTAGTTACTTTATATACTTTCCATTATAATCAATGAGAATGCTTTTATTTTTTTATTTTATTTTATTTTTTTCTGAGACGGAGTCTCGCTCTGTCACCCAGGCTGGAGTGCAGTGGCCGGACCTCAGCTCACTGCAAGCTCCACCTCCTGGGTTCGTGCCATTCTCCTGCCTCAGCCTCCCGAGTAGCTGGGACTACAGGCGCCCGCCACCTCGCCCGGCTAGTTTTTTGTATTTTTAGTAGAGACGGGGTTTCACCGTGTTAGCCAGGATGGTCTCGATCTCCTGACCTCGTGATCCACCCGTTTCGGCCTCCCAAAGTGCTGGGATTACAGGCTTGAGCCACCACGCCCAGCCTGAGAATGCTTTTAACATTTTATCATTAAGCATGACATTTGCTGTAGATTTCTGGTAAATGCCTCACATTATGTTTAAAAAGATTCTGTTTCTAGTTTTCCAAGAGATTTTTTTCTAAAGTAATTACTAAGTTTATCATTCACCTATTGACACAATCTTTCGCTTTTCTTTTTTCTACTTCTCTTATTTATTTTATTTTACTTTTAAACTGCTAATGTTGTACATTATATCAGTGGATTTTCAGATTTTAAACCATCTCCGGATTGGTCTTATCTATTTTTTCCACACTGTTGGATTCAATTACTGATTTTTTCATCTGCATTCATAAGTGCACTTAATCCAAATTCTCTATTATGTTTGGTACTTTTGTGTCCAATTTTGATATCAAGATTCTACCAGTCTGCTTTTATCATTTGATAAACCTGGGTGTTGGCAAAGGTTTTATTTGACTGAAAGAATCTGGCAAGGGGTGTTCTGCTGCCTTTTACAATTTTCAAATCTTCTTTTCTATTGAATAAAGTAGACATTTTAAGCTAGATAGAGGTATATTTTTCATGACTAAATGAAGTAACTAATTTTGAATTAAAAAACGGCCTGTTTTTACTTTTCCCAAGTTGACATGCAAGCAAAATATAATTTCTTGCTACTGATCTACATGATAGCAAACACTCAGTTGTAACTAAAAAAATACAAAGAATTGTCCAGATATTTTCAAATGTCTTTTTAGATGTATTATGGTTTGATTAGGTCGATCTAGCCTATGATAGATAAGCAGTCCTGTATCTGGGATGATCCAATTGGGAAATATATTTCACAGAAATTTCCTGTATAAATCTCGTGTATTTTTAGGGCTGTTTACAAATGACCTCTGGAAAAAGTAAACACTATGAAAGTAAAGTTTCCCATGGCAGAGATTCAGCAACATGTATCTTTTTTTTCTTTTTATTCCCCTTCCTTTCTTTTTAAATTCTTGATTGTTTAAAAAAAAGTAGAAGGCAAAGAAAGAAGAATTTTTCAATATCATGGTATACACTACATGAAATTTGTTAAATTTTTCTTCAAACTATATAGTTCCTCCATGATAAGTGTATTTCAAATACATGAAATAGATTGTGTGGTCACTCATCCACTATACCCTATATATGAGACATCCAGAATTTATCTAGGGAAACATACTATTTTTTTAATCAAAAGACATAACCCAAAAATACTTAGCCATTTATCTTCTAAAAACCATGCAAAATGCAGGTCCCTGCTGTGTTTCCTGTTGATAATATTTTCCCCATTTGTAGCACAACTTTTCTTTCCCCTGGGAAGCTGGTATTTATTTTATTCATAGATTGCAAAATTATACCCTGATGCTGTTCCACCAAAGGGCATTATTTATACAAGCAGGGAGAGTGTGGTTTAGGATATAATCAGCAGCGGTAATGGAAAATAGCACTTTCAAACAGGCCTCACTGAGTTATAGAGGATGCCACCTGGAGACCATGCACCCAGAACTTCTCTGGACATAGGTCATGTCTTTGCACAGACATCACTGATTTTGCTGTTTCCTGAACTTCCTGATGTCACCCTGCAATATGTTCAAGCCCAGCAGTTTACCAGACTATGTAGTATTCTATCTTTCCTCCCTGTCTAGATATGGGATGTCCCCATCAACAAAACTGGCTGTGTTCCGAAAATTTATTTCTAAATCATTTATCTGGGATCAGAAGACATTTTCCCACAGGAACAATTTTATAAACAGTGATGTTCCACAAATGCCTGCTTGTGCCACAGTGTACCTGAAATGCAACATTGACTATACGATTCCTACCAGCCATTATTTATTCTTTTCTCTGGGAACGTGCATTCCTAGTTCTATGTTGGGATGCCTGAGGCTCATCTCTCCCTCTGCCTGGGAGTCTCGGCTATAGCTTTTTTGGGCTGTGCAGCAGTAGCAGTCAGGAAGAGGCAAGGGAAGCAAGCTTCCCAAGAAAGAGATGAGTGTAGAGAGTTGATACGGATGCCTCTGGGTAACTCGTTAATTCTGGAAAGCTGAAGAAGGAAACTGACAGTGTGAATTAGTTACTTCCTAACTGTTCTAAAAGAGGCACAAAGGGCAGGGACATTTTCATAAACTGAGATCATTTCTAAGTCACATCTTCAAAATAGGGAAAGGCATATAGTAAAACCTCACATTTTTAAAGACCAACCTCTGGACTTGTAATTAACCAGGAAAAATATTGTGAAACTTCTTGGTCAGTGATAAAACAGTCTCCAAACATACAACAATGAGACATAGATCTTGCACCTATACCCAGGCCTGACAAATAGTAAGTGCTCCAAAAAAGGGATTTTCACTTTTAATTAAGTACTAATTGAGTGAATTATATATTGAAAACGACAAGACTATGTGTGGGCCAGTTACCTTCATTCTCTTTAGCATCTCCTAATTCTGATCCTCTTACAGCACACGTCCTAACAATGAAGGGTTGGTGAGAGCACTTTCAAGAAGCCACCTGAACATGATGTCACCTCTGCGGGATATATGCATCTGTCTACCCCAGCCCAAAGCAGGTGGTGCGTCTCTTCATGCCCTCTCTGATGTGCATCAATTTCTAGGAATTTCTAGTACTATCTCCACATTGCCAAATCTGAGGAAACAAAAGAGATAAGGAGAGGAAAGTGAAGTCAGTGAGGATATCCAAGCCTGTAGGACCTTAGGTTTATTCTGGCCAGTATTACCTGCTAAAAAAGACCTAAGTTTTTAGTTTCCCTTCGGTCACTTGTTTTTATAACACATGCCGACATATTTTGGGGAGTTGTGCCTCTTTCAGGCTAGAATTTAGTCTGCACAGCAGACCCAGGTCCTGTCTCCTTTAGGTTTTAGAATTGCATAACAATTTAAACTCATTTTGTACGTACAAGTACTTTGAAAAGAAATATACTATTAAGACTCTCTCTGGTAAGAAGCCTTCCCCACCCCCACGCCCAATAAACTGATCTGTTAACTTTTTGTTTCAGAGACTGTGCTTTCTTTTTATTGCTGCATTCGTGTTCTACAAGACAGCCTCTCCAAGATTAACATTTCTTATGATTGTTCCTGACAATGGATTCACTTCCAGAGGCCCTGCTAAGGATAACCAAAAAAGGGCATGGAGCAGGCTGGTTTTGGCAGCCTGCACGCAGTTTCAGAGCTTTTTAGGTCCTGGGTTTTCTGATGAGTGATTTCCTGAGCATGCCTAGGGAATGACAGGCATCTCCACAGGCAGGCTGCATCCACCTTGGCTGGGGTGTCGTCATTGGCTGCCTATTAGAAAAACGACAGGACAATGCATACCACCGCCTGCCGACTGTAAACATAGGGGATATGTGTTCACTTAGCATGGACTTCTGGGAGGGGCCAAGGAAGGGCGGTCTGGAGTTCTATTGAATAGAGCAGTGTGTATTCGGCTGCCTGCCTGCCTGCCTGCTCTCTGGCTGTGCTCCTGCTTAAAGAAATCAGTCCTTCCTTTTCGACAGTCCCCGGGAAGAAGTTTCAGCCTACGAGGTAAGGCACAGAAGGCTTTCTTTTTTTCCTTCTAGAGAGAATCTGGGGACTTTCTCCGGTTTTCAGTCAACATTCCTGGCTAAGGTAGCTGGAGATGCAAGAATGTTCGAAGCAATAAACCATGCAAACTCTGGAGCCTGACTGGACTTCCCTGCCATACGGATATTCCCGGAAGGCAAACAGGATGAGATTTCAAGTTTTGTTTTTAGAGTTGGGACAAGAAGAGCGACCATATAGAGACTTACATTTAGGGAGCACTGGCAACTTTGATTAGGATAGCCTTTTGTTTTGGACAGCCATATGAGATTATACCTGATATCCAAAGGCCAGTGTTAGCAAGCCTACTACTGCACCAGACTGCTCACACAGTCTCTTCTGCATCTTTTATTGCTAAAGATTTAAAGTGGTTTTGCTTTAAAAAAAAAAACAAACCAACAATTCTTTAGGTTGATGAGAAGCCAAAAGGAATGATTTTTTAACCAAAGGCATTTGCGTTATAGTCTGCTGCCAGTATTTAAAACTAGACTTCCAGAGTTGCAAGGAAATAAGATCAGCGATGGAGAGATCACTAGCACCTAGTACTGGTTGGGTTAATGTCACTGATGGGATATTTGCTAAGACAGAAGATGCCTAGGCTGGTCTGTTTCCTATAAAACCTAATAACAAGAGAATGCATGCGCTAGTGGGTGTGTTTTGAGAAAGCACATTTAACGTCCTACCAAACTATTTTTTTAAGAAATCTTGTTTTCTGTTTGAAAGTGTGCCTGAGTGTGTCTAGATAATCTGAAGAGATGTCGATTGGAAATGTGGTTTAGAAAGGGAAGAGGCAGTCCTTTATATCGAGATAGACATATTTGGGTGTCTGAAACAGTAGTACAAGGCAGTTAGTTGGTAGTAGCCTGGAATTCCTTTTAGAAAGAGCTGATTGTAAGCGGTGGGGGAATTTTAGTGCTGTGGCAATACATGGTCAAAAAAAGTGGATGAGAACAAAGTGCTTGGTATTTATAGATCCCTTCTGTTAACAGGACTATGCAGATGGACTTGTAAACTGAAAATCCTTCTAATGTGTTTGCCAAAACCCGACATATACAGCTAGAACTTGAGTGAAGACTAGATGCTATATGGCAAGCAGGGTAAATCTGATTATTTTTTAATAGTGCTGGCTATGAAAGACTACCAGCTGCAAATGACTGATTCAACTGGATTTTATTCCATGGAATGCGGTGGTTTGGGGTTGAGATTCATTAAATAACCTTTTCTCTTTGTATTTAGAAGTTTGGGGATAATTTTCTTGGGAATGCCTCTTTCTCCTTCTAGAAGTGATATATGAGAACAAAATTCCCTGTGAATTTCCTTCCCTGGAACAGTTCTGAGTAAGTGTGAGAGAAAAGCTGCAGGCGAAAGCTATAGTTTAATTACTGTCCTTCCCTCGAAGAGATCAAGTTCCAAACTATTTTCACAGTGTTTTTAATGTCAATCAAAATATTGAGAGCAATTTTTCTTTTAACTGTTCTCTAAACCATGAAGGGAATGCAGTTTGGAAGGAAATCTATAATCTTGGGATTTGAGGATAAATTCCATTTTGAAACCAACATCTCAGAATCCCTGAAAGTTCAAAATGCGCTATGACCACTCTCTCCGGATCCCCCATCCCCCTCCTCTTGGGCTCCCCACCCCCAACAACCATAAAGACACTTTAGGTTTTTCAAAGTAACACTTTAGGTGTTCTGCTGTATAGGTAGAGATAGAGAGAGAGGATTTGAGTTTATGCTGAATTTTAGGCAGTTCTTTGTGCTACTTCCTTCCTGTTGAATGTTACCTAGAACATACTTCCCCACATAGTGAGGTCAAAGGAGCACAATGAAAGCACAGTAACTTTCATTTCGGAAATATAATCGCAAAATTTCAGAACAAAAAGTCACTAAGAGTTGAGCCTAGGACACACAAGGAATGTATGTACAATGGGTTGATCCATAAGTAAAGCGCAGGGTTGTTTCAAATATTCGAAGCAAATAGAATGTGTAATTTCAATCATTCCAATCAAAATATTTCCTTAAGTAAATACACAATTCTTATATTAAAGTTAGGAGACGAAGAACCAGGCTCAAACTGCAGCTTAAAGGATTTTACATGAGATACATGAAAGCATTTCCTGACAGTAAGGCAACAGCCTTATTATTAGCATTATTAACAATTCTAATTGGCTCCTGTGACTGGTCTGAGAATCTCCTCCTCTTAGGCAGATAGAATAAGTTTGTCCTGTGGTCAGCCATATAAAGTTCCAGAATCTAGCCCAAGCATTCTCTGTTCTCATAATTAAAATGCACCTCAGCAGGCCTTTTTGTAGAAACACCTGTAATTTTCTCCATTTGCCATTTTCATGATAGGGTGATTACTAGTTAGTCATTCCTTAGCAAGACACAGAAGTGACTTAGAGATGGGCATGAAAAGAGATTTGCTGGTTTCCCATTTCCTGTAGTCTATCACGTTTCAGAAATGTGGTCGGGGCACAGGAGAAATGCTGATAGAGTGGTATGCAAATAGCACGGTAGGACTAAGGAGGAGGTTAGAGGGATGCTGCCAAAGAATTTCCAGACTTCAAAAGGGGATTTTCTGCGTAAGTTCTCTTAGAGCCTCAGAAGATACCATTAGCTCCTTACTGAAAGTTCTTCATCTGTCAGGGTGACAAATCCAAGTTTGCTATTGGAGAGATGCCCATAAGTCCTGAGTAGAAGGGTGGCTTAAATAGATACTTTTGGCAGAGGCTTAACTTATGAGAACCGCTACAAAATCTCAGTTCTAGTATTGGTTCCTCTACTTAAGTAACCCTGACCTTTGAGGAAATCATCAGCTTTTGACTTCATCTTGGAGTGCAGAATGGACATTGGTCATGCTTCTCCTATGTCCCATAGTGGTTAAGATGTCCAAATGAGATGAAGCTCTTTGCCCCCTCTTCCTTGCAGATTCTATACCTTGAACTGCCTATCATTTGAGTCCTCTGGATATTATGCTCCTCTTGGCTGGGATCCTCCACTTCTTACCTAGTATCCCTAATGATCTCTTCCTTTCTCATATTTGAGGACCCTTGAGTGGTATCTTCTCGCTCCTAGTTCTTTCTAGAGCCCTGAGCCATGTCCAGTGAATACTGGTCTATCCCAATGTTGTCTGAATTTTTACTTTGATGATCACGGACCAAGAGGACACAAATATAAGGAAGTGGAATAAGATGGGCCATCAGCGGTACAAGGCAATATCCAGGAACCAGGAAATCCAAAGATCCACTTGAGCAGAAGACCAGTGAGAAAGTACTGACAACATAAAGGCCTTAGTAAATGAGGCAGCTTCTCTACCTCTAGCCAAAAGCATGGAATGAATCCCAGCACGTCATGCCTGGGCCTTGTAGGAAGGCATCCCTAACTTCCTTACCCCCAGGCCTCCACCTCTAGCCTCTTCCCTGCTCCCCCACCCCCGTGCCGGATAGGGAACTTTCTGGATCCAACATTGACTATTTGCAGGGACCAGCTCTAAGATTAGGCCCAGAGCACAGAAGAACACTCTAGCACAGATGCGTTCTAGCTAGGGAAAGCCACTCACACAAACAGAGGAGATGTCAGAGCATGTTTTGTGGTAAGGACCCACTCTGCTTCTCACCCCAAACTCACAACTGGCAGGCTGTGGGTAAGGCTGTGGGAAGGGGGCGGGGGGGAAAGTATGACCTGGGCTGTGAGGGAGGGGTGATGAGGTTGTTCCCTGTGTTGTTCTTCCCTGTGTTGTTGCTGTGGAAACCTTTGAGAATCTGATAAAAACTGTGAACCCTTAAGTTCCCTTTGTAAACCCACCCTTCATGATTGACAGGTGAGAGGCCTTTGAGCTGGAGCATGTAAGATGGGGAGTGGGGTCAGGTGTGGATCCCCATAGAAGACAAGGCTGGATGGGATCAGAACACAAGTGGAGGTGTCCATTTTTGTTTCCCAGATCTGGAAGGAAGAAAAGAGGGGACAAATACACAGATGTATAGGCGGAGATTGCCTCATATGGCCTCCATTTCAAAGAAAAGAAGGTCATTTCCAGAAAAGAAGCAGTTTTCTATGGGGAGCTCTTGGGGGCTAGAGAAATCCAGGAATGGCTGCTATTAAGTGTACGTGAAAAGAACACCAAGAAGTTAATAAAAAGCTTGCTAAGCAGCAGTGAGGGAATAGTTGAAGGAAAATACATTTTTAAAAAATTTTAGTAAATTGGGCACTCATTTCAGTACGTGGCTTTTCTTTGAAAATATATGTATATGTATAAATGATGTATAACTTGAGGATAAATTTGCTTTGTGATGGTATCCTGAGGCTTCTGGCATTGTTTTGTGAATACTCCATGAAAGCACTTGACTAAAAGGGAACAACCTCACTTGGAGATAAACATATTAAGTAGGAATATATAATTAGTTCCTTGTGACACCCACATATAACATTCCTCATCACTTGTCTCAAGATGTATTGCTGAGGAACCAGGCTGACTTCACTTTGTGCTAAAGACCGGCAGGACCAAGGCAAAGTGCCCAAGAGGCCCAAGGACCAATTGGCATCAAAGATACTAGTTCCACTGGGGTCAGGAGGACCAGTCTAAGCCAGAATGGATATAAGTTACAAAAATGGGCTAAGTTGCACATGACAGCCAGGTGAGTAAAGAATCAGAAGTCAGGCAGAACTTAGCGTAGCAGTGTATGGATGAATAAGGTGAAGTCTGGGGGAGCACATGGCCCAGTGTTAAGAAGAAATAGACCTCTGTGTGAGCAAACTTTGGTAGCTCAAGTAAAGGGCCAGGATTATAAGACATAGATTAACGAAGGGATGGGATCACAGGGATATCCAAGAGCAGAAGCCCAAATAGGACCAGGGCCCACAGAGAGTAGAGTTAAAGTCAAGGTGGGTGAGAGGATCCCAGCAGCGGTCCATGGAAGTTTACTCCATCCCTTTCCACTAGTGTGACTCAGCTCAGTGCACGTGTCTGCCTCTTTCTGTTGTTCTATCAACTGGAAAATTTCTTCTGTGCTTCCAGGTCCAGTCCTGAGAGAGGAAGTCTGATTGGTTCAGGCAAAGACTATTGTCTATGGCAAATCCTTTAGTAGGAGGAGGACATCAAAGGCACAGGCATGCCTATGGATGAATGACTCTGATCCAGGCAGTGGTCAGCCCTGGGCAAAGAAGAGCTCAATGGGTAATTTTAGTTAGAAGAGAAATTGAGCATGGAAGGCAAATTAGCTGAAATGTCCAACAGCTCTCAATGGGAATCATTTGAATTTTCAGGTGAATAAATTCCTAGAGAGGCAAACACCCAATGAATGATTACACAGTTCTTGATGATCACTGTGACATGACCCAGTGAGCCAGTGTTAAGGGAGATTAATCTGGAAGTTTGCACCACTGACAACTGAAAGGATAAGAATCATCTATCTCAGAAAGATTTTGGGAAAAAACATTCTGGATATTATTGTTGGCAAGAAACTTCATATGAACCTTCCATGTGATATGGCTCCCTTCAAATGAAAGCAGTCTTGAAGATTTAATGTGTAATGATTTAACAATTTTAATAAATAAAAACAAGCACAACTCAATGTAAACCACAATACATAATAAGGTGAATGCATAAAAGCTGGTGCACTCTTAATCACTGGAAGTTTCAGATCTAAGCATTATTTGCAATGTAATTTTTAATCCATTGAGCACCCATCATGGTGTCTGTCAAGTAGAGTAAAAAATCCCCTGAGTTCTGCACAGTTCAGATCCCAAATGGGACTCCGTGCTCTGTTCTGGGCTCATTTTTCAGAAAGACACGGACACATATGCATTCTAGGGTGAGCATCAAAGGCTGGAGGGAGTCAGGAGGCAAAATATATGCAGAACAGATAAGGGATCTAGAGCTGTTTATCCCAAAGAAAAGAAAATGAGGAGGCCACATAAATATCTTCTAATATTTGGGGTACTTTTATATGAACATGGGAGAAGGCATTTGTGTTCCTCAAGGCAGCAGAACAGCATTGAATATACAAATTCATAGAATTTTTAAGCTGGGCAAGACCTTAGGAGCTCATTTAGTCCAAGGAGTACATATAATTTTTCATCTGTATGCCAGCTCCAACCAACTGGCATGTTAAGAAGGATTCTGAGGATGAGTCTAAGCTCAGAGGGGAGGGGAAAATGTGGTCACTGATAGTGTTATCTGTGGTGGAAGAAAAGGGCCATGTCTACTCAAGTACCATGTTTTAGTCTTCATTAATGTGGTCTGTAGGTTTTTAACCTCTGGGTGGTGGATCCCTGGGAGGTCACAAAGTCATTGGAAGAGGTAAACAAATCTGTATATGCAGCAAGTGCTTTTGGCAAGCTGCTGTGAGTAAATAATACATCTTACATCATATGTGCTACTATTTTTTTAATTATATACCTACATTATAATGATAAAATGCTAATTTATTTAAAGGAGTTATTGAAGTCATAGTAGTTTTTGGTTTTGTGTTTTATAAATGAGTGGACTTAAAACATATAATTATGTTATGCGTGGGAAGGTTGGGACAGGAAATTTGGGATCTTAAGTAGAAATTCTTTTTAAAAGAGGAACCCGTGATCTACTTTTTATTCTCCAAAGCCTAGCCACACCAAGTAAAATTATATATGTATTTGTAGGTTTCTTTGATTAACGTCTGCCCTGTCTTATTGATCTGTCAGACACATAAGGGCAGAGAACCTCTACTTTTTTTTCGTTCATATGTAACCAGTGCGTGGCACAAGGCAGAATCAGAATAAATATTTGTTGAATGAAAGAACTAACCAAGTAACTTGACCAAAGTCATCCAGTTAATTCGTGGTAAGATAGTTCCAAAACACACAGCTCCTAAGTTCCAAGCAGTTAACCTTTTCAAGATACCACATTACTTCCCCTGATAGTAAGAGAGCATATTTTAACAGTTAGCAAATTTAGGTTATACAATGCAGCCCAATCTGCCTATATACCCGTGGATCTTAACCAGTATCTTAATCAGAATCAACTGTAGAGCCTTTTGAAAATACACATCCCTGAGACCTATGCTCTGGAGACTCTGATTCAGTGGGTCTAGAAGGAGGTCCAGGTATCTGTAGTTTGTAAAAGCTCCCTGGTGACTCTGATAAAACATCCTGGCTCAGAAACAGTTCTGTGTACCTATCGTTAAAATAATTGATAGTAGATGTATGTAGTTTCTTATTCCTCAGAAGCCTATGTCTTTAGTTTTGAATAATTTCTTTCTAAAAATTATAGTTGCATATGCCAAATAATTGGTTTGGCCAGAAAAGCAAAACCTTAATTTTGCTTTTTTTTTTCGGTTTAAGCACAAAGTTATCAACCCCGTAAGGTCAAACTTTTCTGATGAGATTTCCAGCATTTGCTTTTGTAAAGCACTGGAAATGTGGCAAGAATAAAATTTGTCATGCTATTTCCCACTTCCTTTTCCAGCCATCATTACTAAGGGAAATTTAGGCTTAGGGGGAGGGGTGAATCTAGGAGAAAAACAATTTAAGCATTTCTGTTCTTAGGAGGTTTTGAGCACATATTTCGCTTCCTAGGAAAAGCTGAAGATGTTTTTCTCTGTTTCCACTTTGTGGTGAGGATGCGCAAATCCTGAAGAGGGGAGAAGCTTCCTCCACCTCCACCCTCACCCCTACATCTTCTCTAGGGCTGGAGTCATCACAGCCCCTGGTTTAGATGCTTCCCTGGGTGGCCTTTTTGAAAGTATGTGGACCCTAAGAGACAGGAGACTTTGAGTGCATGGACGGGGGATAATTTGCTTTTGCAGAAGGACAGAAAATGTATCTCTAGGTTCTTCCTTTATTCAGCAGTTAGGAATTACATATTCCGTATTGCACAGAAGAATCTACCATAGTCAGAGCACTGACTGCATGAATTATATTCACTAACGATTGGAGAGCCAAAAGTTTCTCTGTAAGAGTGACCTGATCTAGTAAGAATGTCAAAATTGTTACTATATTTGTACCCATGCTCTTTGGTTTAGAGGGCAGGTGCTTCCGTGTGTACATGGAAGCAGAGCTTGTTGGAGAAGAGCAGCTAAAAAGGAATTAGATTAGAATCCACCTCTGTACAATGACATCATCTGGACTCGGTCTCCTTCATCTCTAACACTGTCCCCACTTTCTCTGCACCCCAAACTCATACTGGCTTCCAAAAGCTGATTGTTAAACTTTCGAGAATTTTGAGAGCCAGTTGTAAAACACAGCCATTATAAAAACTAAATCATATAAGCTTATAATTAAACACATTATATGAAAAGCCAAGATAATAAATATTCAAAACTCTTCCTAATTATTTTACTATGTTTCACTATTATCTATTCTCTTGAGGTTAGTTACATCTATTGTGGTTATATGGTGGAAATACTGTATAAAATGCTGTGCAACTGAGCTTTTCTTCCCAATTCTTCACTCAGTGATGTCATATTCAGAACTTGAAATTGACCATGATGGAAGTAATTACACAACAGAAATCAGCCCATGCTACAAAGCAGACTCCCCTCCCCCTCCCCCAAGAACTTGTTGCTAAACATTGACTAGCACGGCACTGATCCTAAGGGATGCAGTGGTAAAATTAGCTCTGCTTTGGAGAGTCCATCGGAATACCTCTGTCGTTCAGTTACATGCGTATTCATAATGTATGCTTATGATTGCATATTTGTTTGTTTGCTTGCTTATTTATTTCTTCTGCTCCCAGAACATAAGCACTATGAAAGCAGAGACTTTGTCTGCCTTTTTCAGTGCTGTGATTTGAGCCTAAAAATGTCCTGTTTCCTGCATATAGTATTAATAAATGAGTTAAATGAGTGAAAGAAATAAACGTCAGGTTGGTAGTGGTAGCTCACACGTGTAGTCCCAGCACTTTGGGTGGCCAAAGCAGGCAGATTGCTTGAGTGCAAGGGTTCAAGACCAGCCTAAGTGAAATGGTGAAACCCTGTCTCTACAAAAAATACAAAAATTAGCCGGGCATGGTGGTGTGCACCTGCAGTCCCAGCTACTTGGGAGGCTAAGGTGAGAGAATCACATGAGCTTGGGAGGTTAAGGCTGTAGTGAGTTGAGATTGCACCAATGCACGCCACCCTGGATGACAGAATGAGACCCTGTCTCAGAAAAAAGTAAAAAGTAAAAAGAAAAAAAGTCTATAATTTCTTCCTTAAAGATACCTGAAGCCAATCAATGTTCATGTTGGAGCTCATTAATTTCTAGTGAATTGTATCATTGCTCAGTGTTTAGAACAGTGCCTGGCACATGCTAAGTAGTGTATAGATTTTTATTAGGAAAAATAAAATAAGTTATCTTCATAACAGCTAATTTTACAGATGAAGAAACTGAGTTACAATTAGATTAAGTAATACAGGTAAGGTCCCACAGCTAGTAAGTAGCTGGGTCAGGATCTAAACCCGGGATAATCTGGAGGCATTGCCCACCTTCTTCACCACCATGCTATGCTGCCCCTTGCTAATTACTCCACGTGACTGAGACTCCTCTTTTGTTTGTAGTTCTAGAAAGAATTGCGATCTATTTGAGAACAAACTTTGGAGTCAGGAGAACTTGAGTTTGAATCTCAAATTCACCACTTTGCAAAATGGGGATGATTTCTCCTCCATTTTGTAGTTGTCACAACTACTAGAAGTAATATCTCAAAACTGCTTTGCACATACGTGATAGACACTAAATTACAAATGGTCAGTTATTGGTTGTGATTTCCGGTGGAGGCTATCTGTAAGCGTGGGGCTTAGCCACACACTGTCCCCTGTTGCCTCCTCTAGGCCATCCTGTAGACAGATTAAAAAGGGCTGACTGCTTCTATATTTGGGGTCTCCAGGAGGTAAGACTAGGACCAATAGATACAAGTTCTAGGAAGTCCTATTTCAGATCAGCATACGCACTTTCTAAATAGATATTTCTATCTCTGAAGCATGAACCTTGCTGCTCTACAGAAAGCAGACAACTTCCACTGTCCTCTTCAATCAGAAGGTTTACCCGCTTGCCCTTATCAACAAATGTGTGCTACCTTTAACATTTTAAATCATTTTATCTAGTATAGCTAAAGAGTTGTATTATTCCTGAGATTGGGTTGTTTTGTAGGTTTTCGGTGTTTTAGACCTGGAATGAGCGGGAGTAAGAAAAGAGGGAGGGAGGGGAAAAGAGAAAAAGAAAGAGAAAGAGAGAGAAAGGAGAGAGAGGGAGGAAGGGAAAAGGGAGAAGAGGAGGGAGGGAAGAAGGAAACTGGAATTTATCTGGAGAAAAGGTACTGAACTTGGGAGAGAGACTGAATAGCAATGGATTGATAGTTATCTGAAGTCCTCACAGGTTAAGGATGGTTGAGAAGATAAGCTAGCTCATTCAGCTACCTTGCTGGCATACTAGCTATGTGTTAGGCACTGTTCTGGTTGAGGACTGCTCTCTCATAGCAGTAAAGTAAATCAAATAACTTGCCCAAAGTCACACTGCTGGAAAATGCCAGAGCTGTTCAAAGTTGCTCCCTAATGCCAACCCTCTCCATTTCCCTACAGCTATCTGCTCTGCGTCCTCCCCCAAGAAAGCGATGGAAACCAGAGCAGGAGGTTTCCGTAACCAGTCATTATAATTTGTCAGGGAGCCATGCTGCAGTTCAACTAGACAAGCACATTGTCATTCTCTGCCATATAAGGAAACAGAGCTAAACACCATTCCTTTCACTATTGACTGGAGAGATTGCTCAAGTTAGAGTTAGACAAGATGAGGATCTAGACCTAGAGCAGTTAAATTAAATTAAAAAAAAAAAAAACAGAAAAAAGAAAGAAAGAAAGTCAGAGAAGTAGTTTTTTGTTTTCTTTTTCTGGTACCAGAGATAGTTTAACAAGCAGTTTCCATCCTTCTCCCTGACTCAATGGGAGATTTTCTCTGACATTAGGCACTAAAGGATTCAACTACTTGTACAAAGACTTCAAGCTGTTTTGGTGTTTGATTATGTAAAATTTTTTTAAAAGGCAGAGGATCAGTTGAGGTATTCAAAAAGCCAACATATCCAAAAGGTACTCAAAAGGCCAAGACAGAGCTGCTTCTGCATGGGTCAGGTAGAAAGTCAAGGACTGTATTTCTCTGTCCAAGGATTTACAAAAGAAGTTAGTGTCCACTCACCTTCCAGCCACTCTCAGAAAGAGTGCTTATTAAGAAGACTTTACATCTAAGTTTGACCTTCTTGTCCAAAGCTGAGAATATTCACGGGATCACTCTTTGCCTTAAGACTCAGACACAATGAGCACTTTGTTTTTTTTGTGAGATGAAGTCTCATTCTGTCACCCAGGAGGGAGTGCAGTGGCGCGATCTCGGCTCACTGCAACCTCTGCTTCCCGGGTTCAAGCGATTCTCCCACCTCAGCCTCCTGAGTAGCTGGGATTACAGGCACACACCACCATGGCCAGTTAATTTTTTGTATTTTTAGTAGGGATGGGGTTTCACTATGTTGGCCAGGCTGGTCTTGAACTCCTGACCTCAAGTGATCTGCCTGCTATTGCCTCTCAAAGTTGCTGGGGTTACAGGGACCATGCCCGGCCACAATGGGCACTTCAGAATGCAGGCTCAGTAACCAACTTTATAAAGGGAGAAACAGAGGCATGAACAGTTGAAACCATTTCCTCAAAGACAGCCAGTTCCATCTTGCCATACAGAGAGCCCACACTTTCAGATAATTCAAAGAGGCATCATTTAGTGTCCCCAGGGAAATGAAAAACAAAAAACTAAAAACAAAACCTGTAAATAGTCTGGTCATCTTCTCCTAACTATCATCTTTGATGAGATTGCATCTGGAGTACTAGTTTATTAGGCATACCCAAGACTGAGTAATTTATAAAGAAAGAGGTTTAATGGACTCACAGCTCCACATGGCTGAGGAGGCCTCACAATCATGGTGGAAGGCGAATGAGGAGCAAAGTCATGTCTTACATGGTGGCAGGCAAGAGAGCTTGTGCAGGGGAACTCCCATTTATAAAACCATCAGATTTCCTGAAACTTATTCACTACCACGGAAATAGTATGGGGGAAACTGCCCCCGTGATTCAGTTATCTTCACCTGGCCCTGCCCTTGACACATGGGATTATTACAATTCAAGGTGAGATTTGGGTGGGGACACAGCCGAACCATATCAGACGCCATAACAAAATGCCACAAACAAATTTATCTCTGGATGGAGGTTAGAAGTCCCAGATCAAGGTGTCAGCACGATTGGTTCCTTCAAGGGCTGTGAGGAAAGTCTCTGTTCCAGACCTCTCTCCTTTGCTTGTAGATGGTTATCTTCGTGTTCACATAGCATTCTTTCTGAATGTGTATCTGCATCCAAATTTCCTCTTCTTTTTTTTTTTTTTTGAGATGGAGTTTCGGCTCTTGTTGCCCAGGCTGGAGTGCAGTAGCACCATCTCGACTCACTGCAACTTCCGCCTCCCAGGTTCAAGCAGTTCTCCTGCCTGAGCCTCCCGAGTAGCTGAGATTACAGGCACCCGCCACCACACCAGGCTAATTTTTTGTATTTTTAGTAAAGACAAGGTTTCGCCATATTGGGCAAGCTGGTCTCGAACTGCCCTCAGTTGATCTGCCTGCCTTGGCCTCCCAAAGTGCTGGGATTACAGGCGTGAGCCACCGAGCCTGGCCTCCTCTTCTTATAAAGACACCAGTTGTATTGGATTAGGGGCCACCTTCATGACCTCATTTTAACTTAATTACCTCTGTAAAGACCCTATCTCCAAATAAGGTCACATTCTGAGGTCTCAGGCATTAGGACTGCTTCCACATATGAATACTCGGGGGAGATACAGTTCAACCCACAGTATGACCCAACTCAAAATGGTGGTAGAAATCCATATGACACATTTTCCGAAGCTCAAGTGCCAAAGACCCTACTGCCGCTGGTGTTCTATCTTTCCACTGGGTCTAAGGGAATGCTTTGCTAGAAATCCCTTGGCCTTTTGAACTTGCCTTTGACATTTACTTTCTGCCTTTCTCAATATGAGATTCTGATCCCGTTAAAAGTCAAAAGAGGTTTTCGAAATGACGCACTGAAGTACGGCTTCACATACTGTGGCCTATCTGTGGACAGCTATGAAACCACGGAGGCAGACCATCTGGTATGAGGCCTTTGGGAGCCAAGGAGGGGGCTCAGTGGGAAGGCTTGGCCAGGGCAGCCTGCAAGCCAGGGAGGCAGGCGCTGAGAGGGGAGCAGCTTCAGCGTAGCCCGCCGGGCCAGGGAGGCAGCCACAGAGGGACCTTGTGCGTGCCTGCACAGGGCCCAAAGAGGGTGGCCCTTTTCCATCATTTTTATATATGCTGATCACAACCACAAATCCCCAGACACAAGGAAAAATATTTGAAACCTACACATATTTGGGCTCTGAATCATTTGTCTCTTGTCTTTGTTTTCCTCTTGCTCCTCTCTATCCCTCCTTAAATTTTTATACTTTTTCTCTCAACAGCCCTTCTCACTTTATCTGTCTTTGCTCTAATTGGTTACAAGTGCCTCTACATTGTGTCTTGTCTCCATTTTTCATGTTCTTTTTTAAAAGTATTTTATTTTAGCCATTATTTCTCTCTGTCCCTTCCCTAAAGCTCTTCTTGGTGCCCATTTCCCAGCTTTGGTCCTGCTCATGGCTTCTCTGTCTTAGGCCAGGGGTAGTCTATAGACAGGATGACCATGTATCATCAAACTGGGACATTTGAAGAGGGAAAGAAGCAGCTGTTAATAAATTCCCAAAAACGCAGTCCTGAAGTGGGACTGTCCCAGGCACTCTGGAGTGGATGCTTATTCTATCATGGTGTGGTTTTCTGCTTTCCGTAAATCTCTCTTTACCTATCAACCACTCCCTCTATTTGTATACCTTTCTTTTTTAAACCTTTTATGTTCTGGTCCTTCTTTTTTATTTCAACCCCAAGAACCTTTGTGTTTTTGTAGTTCTGTCTTCCGTTATCTCCTCCTCATTCCCTCACTTTCCTCTACTCTGCTCTCTATCTTGTCTCACCACTTCAATTCTTCTTCTCCCTTGATTTCCTTCTTTTGGGTACAGACTGGACTGCAGCTCACAGCGGCCACGCCTGTCTGCCAGGATACATGCAGAACATAGTCCCTGCATTTCAGAAACAAATCAAGGCACAGCTGAGCACATATACTGTACACACTTCAAAATAAGCCACCAAATGTTACAAGCTGCTTTGGGTCTCAGAGGAGCCCTGAGTAGACTGTTCACCCCTTCAGCACCTCTACCCAGAGACTAAAAGAATCCCTACAGCACGCAAGCAGCCATGCCTGTTACTGTTACGGAGACATGTTCTGTGTATGTCTCTAGGCTCTCCCGGGATGCATTTCCTGTATGTGTGCCTATGTACACTAGAATTGAAAATGATGAAAGTCTATGACCCGAAAAACAAACAGAAAGTGACTGGTGAAGCTAACTGTGCATTGCCTTTGTTATGACTTCAGTAATCTGGACCATCTTATCCTCTAAAGAAATGTATACCAAAGGCCTAGCAATGGCTGCTGTAGGTTTTTTGTTGTTGTTGTTGTTCTCAATTGAGTCAGAGTCTCACTTTGTTGCCCAGGCTGGAGTGCAGTGGTGCAATATCGGCTCACTACAACCTCCACCTCCTGGGTTCAAGTGATTCCCCTGTCTCAGTCTCCCGAGTAGCTGGGATTACAGGTGTGTGCCACCACACCGAGCTAATTTTTGTATTTTTAGCAGAAATGGGGTTTCACCATGTTGGCCAGGCTGGTCTTGAACTCCTGACCTCAAGTGATCTGCCCGCCTCAGCCTCCCAAAGTGCTAGGATTACACCGTGCCTGGCCTGCTGTAGGTCTAACATAATTAACAATAAACTTTTAGGCAACAAGATAGAATACATATTTATTTCAGTTCTTTTTAAATGTTCTCATGACACAGTCATCTGCAACTTATGGTTCATTCTGAAAAATCACTTCAATTTTCCAGATATTCCTTGGACTTAAGGTTGTGCAAGGAAGGCCTGAAACTCCTTCCCAACTTGAAAATGAGAAAGGAAGAGTGTTTTCCTCTTGTAAATCTCTGGAAGCCAGTCCACAGATACCTGAAATACTTGACAGAATGGCACTGTGTCAGCTGTCAGGAGCTGCTCTTGTCTTTTCTATTTATTTATTTATTTATTTGGGGATTTTGACTATAATTTTCTTTCTTTCTTTTTTTTTTTCCCCAAATACTCTAAAAATTAATGAATGAGGAAAGAAGACAGTTGGCTGTGTCCCCACCCAAATCTTATCTTGAATTCGAGCTCCCATAATTCCCACGTGTGGTGGGAGGGACCCAGCAGGAGGTAATTGAACCATGGGGGTGGGTCTCTCCCATGCTGTCCTCATGGTAGTGAATAAGTCTCGTGAGACCTGATGGTTTTATACAGGAGAGTTCCCCTGCACATGTTCTCTTGCCTGCCACCATGTAAGACATGACTTTGTTCCTCATTTGCCTTCCACTATGATTGTGACGCTTCCCCAGGAACTGTGAGTCAATTAAACCTCCTTCATTTAAAATTACCCAGTCCTGGATATGTCGTTATTACCAGAGTGAGAACAGACTAATACTACAGTATACAAGATATTTTATGAACAGAAATACGGGTTTTGTTCAAGTTCTCTCCTTCCTTCCTCTCTCTTTCCCTTCCTTCCCCCTCCTCCTTTTCTTTCTTTCTCTTTTTCCTCATTCTTCACATTCTTCCAGTTTTTGTTTCTTCTCTCACTGAGACAGATATGGCTGGAAATGTGCTATTACTATGGGGCAGCCTTGTGCTTTATCCATGGTGGCCTATAGCTCTCTTGCTTATATATATCTTTTTATGAAGATTGATGGTAACAAAAAATACTTCACCCACACTCTGCTGGGTAGGTACATGGTTATGCGATGGTGGAACGGAAATATCTATCCAGAGAGCTCCCTACTGCCCTAAGACTTGATAGAGTCATCCCCAGCCAGCCTGGAGCCACTGACCCACCTGTGTCTGAGTAACTAGGAAACAAGGAGTATAGGAGTTTGAGAGTTATTTTTGTTTTTTATTTTTTTAAACTTTCGTGCCTTTGCCTATTTCTGCTCTTAGATATTCTGTTAAAATAAAACAATTGCTCTTTCTGTGGGAGTTATTTCTAGCTTGCTAATTCTTTTTTGAGAGAGTGTTTGCATGAGGTTTTAAGTTTTTAAAGTCTTGGCTCTTACATTTTGTAGGAGCCCTCGACTCCAGATAGTGGTCTAATAGAAAAGTAGCCCTGGCTCTTGTCTCATGTCCACAGCTGATAATCTGTGTGACTTTGAATGGCCTCCCTGTGCCTCAGGCTTCTTAATTATAAACTGCCAACAGCCTTTTCCCTTCTCTATGATGCCAAGGTAGGGAGCAATGTGATCTTTAATACAAAAGGACATTAGGCAGTAAAGTGTCTTAAAACATAGACATGGATTTCCTCTCTTCTTCCTTTGAAATATGAAGACTTTTGCTGGTTGGTTTTTGGGTGAAGATAGAAATCATGTATTTATAAAGGAAACACCCCATATTCAAAGTTCAGAATTTGGGGTTTCCAATAATCATCTCATGCACGAGAGCTGACTCCCTCTGCTGGGGCTGCCCCACCCCCAGTTCCAGCCTTTCGTTCTTTTATTTTTATTTTTATTTTAGAGATAGATAGAGTCTCACTCTGTCACCCAGGCTGGAGTGCAGTGGTGCAATCATAGCTCACTGCAACCTTGAACTCCTGGACTCAAGCAATCATCCTGCCCCCGCCTCCTGAATAGCTAAAACCACAGACACAGCACCATTACGCCAGGCTAATTTTGTACTTTTTTGTAGAGAAGGGGTCTCCCTGTGTTGCCCAGGTTGGTCTTGAACTCCTGACCCCAACTGATCCCCTACCTCAGCTTCCCACAGTGCTGGGATCACAGGCATGAGCCACCACACTGGCCACATCCTCATCTTTAAAAGCAATATTGAGAATCATCTTGTTTGGAGAAACTCTGATAGTTTCCCCAAGTGCTGAAAAGGGAGGATTGAAACAGATTGCCATTCAATTGAAGCTTTTCCTCTAATGGAGTGAGAATTTTTTTTCTTTTTTTCATTTTTTTTTTGAGACAGAGCCTTGCTGTGTTGCCCAGGCTGGAATGCAGTGGTGTAATCATTGCTCACTGTAGCCTCAGCCTCCCAAGTAGCTTGGGGCTACCACACTTGGCTAGTTTAAAAACTTTATTTTTCGTACAGATGAGGTTTCACAACATTACTCAAACTGGTTTCGAACTCTAGGGCTCAAGTAATCCTCCCACCTTGGCCTCCCAATATGCTGAGATTACAGGCCTGAGCCACTGTACCCGACCCAGAAAACTTTTTTAAAAGCTTTATCTGAAACCAAAGCACGTAGTGCACAAAGGCAGAATCTTAGAATCTTGTTGCCCTCATATTTTCTAAAACTGCCTTTTATCAGCATTTAAGTTTCTAACACATGAGATCACATATGTGAAAGAGCTTGTGCTTTGTAATATCTGTGATTTTACTATCTATAGCAGAATATATTAAAGTGTAAAAGTGCTCCAGAATCTAAGAAGAGTAGAAGAAAAGCATGTTTGACCCCAGCAACTGTGCTTGCAGCCAGGCTTGAACGAGCAATCATGTAGATGGGTTAAATTGTTTATTATTTATTTATTTGTTTGTTTGTTTGTTTGTTTTGAGACGGAGTCTCTCTCTGTGGCCAGGCTGGAGTGCAGTGGCACAATCTGGGCTCACTGCAGCCTCCGCCTCCCGGGTTCAAGCAATTGTCCCGCCTCAGCCTCCTGAGTAGCTGGGACTACAGGCGTGCGCCACCACACTGGCTAATTTTTGTATTTTTAGCAGAGACGGGATTTCACCATGTTGGCCAGGATGGACTCGATCTCCTGATCTCAGGTGATCCATCTGCCTCGGCTTCCCAAAGTGTTGGGATTACAGGCGTGAGCCACCGTGGCTGGCCAAATTGTTTATTTTTGTTGTTCTTTAAATAAAAGTTTATTTTAGAACACTTTTAGATTTACAGAAAAGCAGCAAGAATATTCCAGAGTTCTCATATGCCCCACACCCAGTTTCCCCTATTGTTAACATTAAGGCGCATTTGTCACAAATAATAAAACAATATTGATTCATTATTACTAATGAAAGTCCAGCCTTGATTTGGATTGCTTTAGGTTTTACCTAAGGTCCTTTATTTACCTTTTAAGCCCCTTAAAATAGAACAGTGCTTCATATGGGGAAAATAGAATGTTCACATTGTAGCTATATTGATGGAACTCTAATACATGAGTGAAAATGGTATAAGCTAGCTCTTTTCTTGAAAATATGCTTACTGGACTGACAATCTCTTGAGGACTTTCCATCTGTAATACCTTAGGCCTCTTCTGGTCTCTGGTTTGTTTCCCTTGAGACCATTAGCAGATTGCTCAGCCTGACCCACCCTGGTGCCAGATGTTGGAACCCTCTTGCTGCTGCCAATCTGACTAGTCATTCCAAACAGATGGTAATATCCAGCATCACACCCCTCCCACAATTTCACAGTTTTAGGCAGAAGCCTTAGAGTGAAAACGTTTACCTGGCTGTCGAATTGCTGAAACTCTGTTCTTAAAGCTGCTTCATACCACAGTGACTTGTGAGAGCTTTGACATTAATAGAAGGTCCAAAAGAAGACCTGAGCCATGTTCCTCCAAATCTTGAGATCTAAAGACTTTGGCCAGTTTAAAAACACTACAATCTGTGGAAAATACCTGTTAGTAACAAATAGAGAAATTATGAAGGAGATTGCTTTCTAGACATCACCCCAATGACAGTCTTCCACATACTGAGCTTCCAAGCTTTCTTTCAAATACAAGTTACCAGCAGACACTAGTGGAAAGAGTCTTTTTAATTCATTTTCTGCCTTTGAGCAACTTGCTGACTGACATCTGGAGGCATCTCAGCCTTCTGGGGTGGCAACTTATGGGGAAAGGGCTGGAATAGATGTGGTCTCTCCTAGTTTTAAAGCTGCTTGGATTGGGACTTTATAACGTTCCCTCAGAAGGCTCGTTGGTGTCCTTTCTATCAAATTTCTTTTTCTACTGTTTCACTTTCATTAACAAATTGCTTCACGGGAAAAAATGCTAGATGTGGTTCAAATATTAGTTACACATTTGTTGCCTTCAAGGTAACTAGTTATTTGATTGATCACAGTTGGTTTGTTTTTAAAGTTGATTTTGTGTAGAGCTATAATCAAACACGTGCAAGTGAATCAATAAAGCTGAAAATATATCACGATGAGGAAATGTAGGTATCTTCTTTGGTATCTTCACATCAAAAAATTAATTGAGAGGAACCCTTAATAATGAGTGAAACTAATATTCTTGACTCAGAGAATGTCCTTAAAACCTCAAAATAACAACAATATCTGCACTTTGAACTGGTTATCTAAGTATAAATAAAGTTGGTAAGAGACACCTTTCATAAAAGGAATGGTTGAACTAACCCTCAAATAGGAAGACATCAAAGTCAAGGAAGAAAGTAAGAGCCCAAGGCCTGGGGTGGAAATGGTTACTAGGTTTAGCCATCTGCTTTGGTCTTTCCTGTTGCACATGTAGCTATATAGTTTACATAAAAGTATCTCTCCAGAGGATCAGAAAGAACAGATTTATGGAACCAGATGTGAGTTAGCATTTCTACAGGTGTGGCTCTGCAGCTGAAAGAACATGTTGTACCAGGGATGAAGTTTCTTATTATGTAATCAATATAAATTACCACTAGACTTTTACAGAGGTTGATAAAGCAAACATGTGTCATTTGGATTGGCCTTCTGGTATATAGAGAGACGCTGCTTCACAACATGAAAAAATGCACCATTTGACACTCATGAAAGACTTGGTAGAAAATACCATGACAGTAATCAGGCAAGGTTGTTCCCCCTTGCACACAGAGCGGATAGTTGGTGACTAGATGGAAATTGTGTTCATATGTTTTTCTTCATCAAGAAAAACAAGGAGCATTTCAAAAATATTTTTAAAGTCTCTCAGAATCTGATAAGAAAGGGCCAAGAGGATAAAAATTAGAGGACTGGGGAAAAAATAACAGAATGCGAGAGAAAAGATGGAAAAAGGTAGAATTAGTTAACCTACAGAAGAAAATATCCTTAGATGGTATAGAAAATCAGGGTCAAAAAAAGATTGGTAAATTGCAATTAAAAATTGCACACAGAAAGAGAACTTTAAAATTCTAGGCAGTAAAAGTAAAAATGTTGCTGATAAATTAATTTGTGTCAAAGTATTTAATACAAATGTTTTGATTTTTTAAAGCTGAGTGTTTTATGCTAGATTTTACAATGAAACAAAAATAAAAACTTCTACTTTTGGGCTTCTAATTTGCTTAAACTTTTTCAATTAATTTAAATGTATTGCTCAAATCTCTCATATCCTTACTAATTAAAATTTTTTTCTTAATTCATTTCCAAGACAGCAGTGTCAATTTCCCATAATGATTGTGGATCTATGACAGTCTCCTTATAAAATTTCCCCTTATAAAATTTGCCATAATTACTGTTCATGAGTCTATGTTGCTTGATACAAATAAGTTTATGATTTTTACATCTTAAAGCATATTTTCTCTGCTATTAATATTGCTACAACATTTTTCTTTTGTTATTTACTTATTACATAAATTTAAAACCTTTTATTTTTAATATTTCTGTCTATTTTAAAGTGGGTCTCATTAATAGCATATAGATACATTTCAAAATCTAGTCAGAGAGAGTTCTATCATTTAATGTATGAGATAAATCCATTGTATTTGTTATTATGGATTATATACAGGATGTCTGAAAATCTGAAAACAGGACAAACTTAATTTTAAACAATATATTAGTCACATTTTAAAAATATTTGCTCAATATGTTTTCTTCAAGCTTCAGTCAACATTTCAGGTAAAGTATCTTTAAATTTAAAGCAATGTCCACTTTTTTAACCCTAAAAAGTATAATAAATACACTATTTTCCCTGAATTTCCAGATTTTTTAGACCCTATGTAATATATTTATTGTACAAAACCTATGAGCATATTATTTGAAATGTATCTAATCTACAGTGTAAGTGCTTACCCTATATATTCTGATTATTTTGGACTCAAGGTAATTTAGTCTTATTTTTAACATCATATTTTGTATTTCTTCTTTTCCATGTGTATTCTTCACGTCTTTATTTTCTCCCTTCATAGTGTTTTATTATGTTTATTGATTCCCTTTTCGTCTTTACTGTTTTGGCTATATACATCCCTATTCTAGAGAATATTTCTACTAAAATTTAATATGCATATATTACACAGTATAAATTTTATTTTCCCTCCAAACTATCTGTGTTCATCCTATAAGCTATTATTGTTTAACAATCTGTTTCATTGTTAAACCCAGAAAAATTCATTTTTTTTTTAAAGAGTCAATTCTTACAATAATCTACCAATATATTTTGTTGATTTCTTTGTTCACCCTTGTTTCTGGCATCTCACTCCCCCTTTCTGGGTTCAAATTCCTATTTGCTGAACTTATTCTTTAGTAGTTCCTTTGGAGAGTGACTTTGGGTTGTAAGCTCTTAGACTTTGTAAAAGTACACTTTTTGCTTTTACTTTTAATTTAGACCTCACTCTTGGATATTCGCTTAGCTGAGTATAGAATATTTTTGCTTGGTACATTGAAGAGATCACATTTTCTTTTCTCTCTCTCTCTCTCTCTTTTGGAACAGGGTCTCACTCTGTCCCCCAGGCTCCAGTGCAGTAGCACAATCATGGCTCACTGCAGCCTTGACCTCTGGGGTCATGGGATTCTCCCACCTTAGCCTCCCGTGTAGCTGGGACTACAGGCACACACCACTATGCCTGCTAAATTTTGTATTTTTTTAAAAGATGGTATTTTGCCATGATGGTCAGGCTGGTCTCAAACTCCTGGGTTCAAGCCATCCTCCCATCTCAGCCTCCCAAAGTTCTGGGATTACAGGAATAAGCCACCACACCCAGTCAAGATATTATTACATTTTCTTCTCACATCTATTTAGGAGAAGTTGGCTGTCAGTCTAGCTGTCCTTTTTTCTGCCAATATAATTCATGTTTTCTCTCTGGTCATTTTTGTAACTGAAGTAAAAAAGCAAAATTTTCACACAGAGAAATATTCAGATTTTAAGTGTAATATATATGTGTATGTGTGCAGTATATATACATATATATATCTATGTATAGAGTATATATGTTTGCCATATATATGTCAATATATATGTGTGTGTGCATGTCTATGTCATATATATATGTCTGTCTATATATGTCAGTTTCTGTTACCACATTGCCTACCTTAGACATCTACTGTTCTGATTTCTATCACCATAGATCACATGTGTCTAGTCTTGGAATTCATATAAATGGAATCAAATAGTATATATTTTTTGTCTGGTTTGTTTTGTGCAACATAATGTTTTCATGATACATCCATGTTGTTGCATGTGTAAGTAGTTCATTTTTTAAACTTAATGAATAATATTTCATAGAATTAATACTCATAACTTATTTTCCATTGTCCTGTTAATGGTTATTTGAGTCGTTCCCAGTTTGGGATTTTATGAATAAAGATACAAGAGACGCTCCTCAACTTATGATGGGGTTATATCCTGATAAACCTACTGTAAGTTGAAAATATTTTAAGTTGAAAATGCACTTAATACACCTAACCTACTGAAACATCACAGCTTATCCTAGCTTACCTTAAATGTACTCAGAGCACAGTTGGGCCAAATTATCTAACACAAAGCATATTTTATAATAAAATGTTGAATCTTATGTTCTGCATATCGCTAGCCAGAGAAAAGACCAAAATTTGAAATTTGAAGTACACTGAAATTGCAACAGTTCCATACTGTTGTAAAGTCAAATCATTTTAAGTCAAGGACCATCTGTGTAACATTCAAGTACCTGTTTCCGTGTTTGTGTGTGTAAGCACAAGTTTTCATTTCTTTTGACTAAAATTCAGAAGTGGAATTGCTGAGTCTAATGTACATGTTTGTCTTTACAAGAAATTGCCAAACTGTTCACTGTGGTGATGCTGTTTTTAACACTTACAAGCAATAAATTAGCATTCCAGTGGCTCCCTATCTTTAACAACATTTGGAGTAGTCAGTCTTTTTAATTTAAACAATTCTAGTAGTTGTTTGGTGATATCTCATTGTGGTCTTATTTTGCATTTGTCTAATGACAAATGATATTCAGCATATTTTTTGTCATTATTGAACATATGTATATCAAGTTTCTTGCCTAATCTTTAAACTGTTTATTATTATTTTGTAGAGCTCATTATACTTTCTGGGTACAAGTTAGATGTATGTATGATATGAATACATATTTTCTCCTAGTCAGTGGCTCACCTTTTCATTTCCTTGACGCTGTATCTTGATAAACAAAAGTTTTATATTTTAATGAAATCCAATTTATCATTTTTTAAAATTTTATGGCTAGTTCTTTTTCTTTTCTCTTTAAGAAATATTTGCATACTCTAGGTTGCAAGGATCTTCTATTTTTTAAAAATTTATAGTTTTTGTTTTTATGTTTAGATCTGTGGTCCATGTGTATGGTTTCAGATAGCAGTTGAGTTTCATTTTTCCCATTCATTTATCCAATTGTCCCAGAACAATTTGTCAAAAAACCTTTTCTTTATGAATTGCATTGACTCCTTATTGAAAATCAATCATCTCCTGCATAGGCGTGGTTCTAATTTTTTTTTTTTTTTTTTGAGACAGTCTCACTCTATTGCCCCAGGCTGGAGTGCAATGGCACAATCTTGGCTCACTGCAACTTCCGCCTCCTGGGTTCAAGTGATTCTCCTGCCTCAGCCTCCTGAATAGCTGGGATTACAGGCATGGGCCACCACACCTGGCTAATTTTTGTATTTTTAGTAGAGATGGGGTTTCGTCATGTTGACCGGGCTGGTCTTGAACTCCTGACCTCAGGTGATCTGCCCGCCTCGGTCTCCCAAAGTGCTGGGATTACAGGCGTGAGTCACTGCACCCGGCCAGGCATGGTTCTATTTCTATAGCTTCTTTTCTGTTCTATAGATCCATTTGTCTATTCTTACATAAATGCCAAACTGTCTTGATTACTGTGGCTTCATTAATGTTAGACATTGCTTGTTACCTTTCTACTGTTGGAGATAAGGATTTGTACATTCATAAAATCTCCCCCTTCAATACAGCATCTTCCCTATTCTTTTGATATTATAATAACTGTATGAATACTTCATAGCTGACCACATAGTATACTATGATTACATTTTCTTTCTTTATTGCCACTTTCCTTCCTACTACCCACCATGATTTAATAATGACTTCATTTCTTTTACCTGTTTGTTTTCTATTATTAATGCCTGCTCCAGGGTATCTGACAGGAAAGTCAAATCCTTTTCAATACAGTGAAACATATCAGGTAATTTGTCAATTATTTTTCTTTTAAGGGATTCTTCTGGAAACTTCTTGGCATTTTCTAGGTTTGGTGCACAGCTTGCTGTTCTAAATCTTTACTTCACAGCCATCTTAGGCATTTCCTTCCTAGGACTGAAAGGAATTTCCTTTGTATGTGAGCTGAAATTTGAATCCTTCATTTCCTGGTTCCCATTATTCCTCCTTCTTTATACTCTTGTTTTGATGAAGAAGATTATCTAACAGCATCTTGAACAAGGGTCCAGGGAAGACAACATTTCTGAAAACTTAATTGTTTTTAGTATCTTTGATTTAAGTCATACTTGATTAATTTATTGACTGGGCATAGAATTCTAGGCTGGAAGTTATTTTTCCTAAAACTTCCCCAAACATACCTGCATTATAACCGCCCAACAGGTTCTCCTTGCCTGCTTCCTAGACAGAGCTGATTTATCAAGATGGGGAATTGCAATAGAGGAAGAGTAATTCACTCAAAACTGGCTGTAGGGGAGACTGAAGTGTTATCACTGCTGAAACCAGCTTTTCTGATAATTCGGGATGGGAATTTTTAAGGGTGATTTGGTGGATAGGGGACCAGTGAGTTGGAAGTGCCGATTGGTCGGGTCGGAGATGAAATCATAGGAAGTAGAAGCCGTCCTCTTGAGCTTGGTCAGCTCCTGGCTGGGGGCCACAAGCCCAGATGAGACAGTTTTTGAATTTTTATTCATTCTGACCACTATGGGCCTGTTCAATCCAGAAAAACACATCTTTTAGTTAGAAATTTTCTTATATAATTTTGGTGATAATTTCCTTCTCCTCATTTCCCATGTTCCAATACACACACACTCTCTCTCCTCTGTCACTGAATTATTGAGAGCTTGAACCTCCTAAACCAACTCTCTGATTTTATATTTTCTTAACTGTATTCTACTTTTCTGTATCTTATTCTAATTTTTGAGAGTTTCCTAAACTTTGGCTATATATTGTTTTTAGCCACACTATTTTTAATTTCTAAGGGTTCTTTGTTGTTGTTGTTGTTGTTGAACATTTCTTTTTATAACATCCTGATCCTATTTCATAGATACAGTACTTCTCTATGTCCCTGGAAATATCATTTATATTTTAAGTGCCTTTCTGCCCCTGCCTTATCTGAGTTTTCTCTGTGTTCCTGTTTTCTATTATTTGTGCTAGTCTCTGTCTTTCATTCTTCCCTCAGAATCCTGGTGATCCTTGGCTGTCTGTCCACATAAAGGAGAAAGGCAGTAAAAAGCTGATTAAAAGCTATAGGTTCAGGAGTGCTGGCTGGCAGAAAATGGGCCAGTTATTTTTCTTCCCATGGCAATCTCCAAATACCCATATCTCTAGATCCTTTTTCTTGAACAAGTTTATGAAAGATTTTCTTTTTGCTCTGTTACCCAGGCTGGAGTGTAGTGGTATGATCTTGGCTCACTGCAACCTCTGCCTCTTGGGTTCAAATGATTCTCCTGCCTCAGCCTCTTGAGTAGTTGGGACTATAGACATGTGCCACCACACCTGGTTAATTTTTGTATTTTTAGTAGAGATAGGGTTTCCCCATGTTGGCCAGGCTAGTCTTGAACTCCTGACCTCAAGTGATCCACCCCCTTGGTCTCCTAAAGTGCTGGGATTACAGGTGTGAGCCACTACGCCCTGCCCCAAAGAAGATTTTCCAAAACTCTTCCTCTGAGTTGTAAGCAAAGGGTCGACATTCTGAGAAGTCTTAGGGCATTACCTGCATTGCAGAGCCATCCCCATGGGATAGTTCCCCCATTTGCCTTTGGTAGGCCCTGTCAGTTTCACTGGTTCTAGGCCATGTTTCACATCAGTGTCTTGGCTGGAATTCCTAAGCAGATAGTTCATATTTGTTTACCATTCCCTCACACAAAAAGTGTTTTTTCTCCCCTCAGCCCACAGTTTAGCTTCCTCATTAGTAGGCTGTCATGGGTAGAGTGTTTCTATTTGTGTTCATAGATGAAATGCCACCTTTCTAGCTTGTGGCCTTACACAGGCGCTCAGTTCCAGTTTTCTGCCATGTTACCAATGAATGCTATCATACCCTTAACTCGGGCCAACTTCTTTGTCTTTGAGTTTCCTCTGTATTCTGCAACCTGGAGATGTTCTCTTGCTTACAAGCTCATTTAAGTGTTGTGTGTAAATGTTTTGCTTATTTTTTCTACAACATTTATACATTTGAAGCAGAGTAGAAATGACTTCTTGGACCTGCTTAGTCCATATTGACCAAAAGTCTCAAGTTATTGATTCAGAATTCTGGACTCTCAGAGCAATCAGTAAATTATAGTGCCTTGGTTTGCTTATGTGTATGTTATCAATCCTTCACCAACAATTTTGCCTGTTAAAAAAAATTCCTGTTAGAAGTTTTATAATACTTATTTTCCTATATCTGTCCGTTAGTGTTACATGGTGGTCAAAGGAGAATTTTTCTGGTAGTTTTTCCTGTCACAACATGGCTCCCAAAGAGTGGATCTAGTAGATGAAACAGGTTGCCTTGGACTATCTTAATAACCATTGCCATCATTTTTCCCCCAAATTTCACCTATTTATTCATTCAGCCTGTATTATTAATTGAGGAAAATTAAATTATCTAGTGGATATTTAGCCTTGAAGGTAATTTCAGACATGACAGCTGTGGTGGGAGGAAGATTCTCATTTTGTGTGCAAGTGTAGAAGAATCATGATGGGCAGAGGACTTAGCCTCTGGTCCTAATTTCTATTTTTTTCATGCTCAATCTTTTAAATAGAGATGAGTCTCTTAATGGAAAAAATGGAAATATTGCTCATTGAGGATTTGAAGAATATGAGACCTGAAGACCTCAGATTTTATATCTATTAAAACATTAGCACAACCATGCAACATTCTTTCCATGATACCATGACTGGTTTATTGAGGAGTCTCAATCCATTGGGGGTATAAAGAAGAAATGATTTATAGTTTTCCCTATCAGTACTGTTCTGTGTCAAACTTCCTTTTATTACTAGCTACAGGGGGCCTTTAATTACATCTCTGACCAGTTTCTAAGCTCAAGAAGGATAAATGTTTGTTTTAAAACTTAAATTTCATCTCATATCTGATTCAAAGCACTGCTCCCACCCTCACCCCATTGCCCCCAGGCTAGAGTCTAGTGGCTTAGAATTGCAGGGTTCTGACTCTTAAACAACTTCTTTTCCTTCATTCCAGTAAACAACCCTGGAATATGAGGGAGCATGAAGAGGGTGGAGGAAGAAGAGGTCTGTACTAGACTTCTCATAATACCCGGTGTTATGAAATGACCTAAGCCAATCTGCCTCTTCACAGTTGTCTGGAGTAGAGTGGTGCGATCTCAGCTCACTGCAACCTCTGCCTCCCTCATTCAAGTGATTCTCCTGCCTCAGCCTACTGAGTAGCTGGGATTACAGGTGCCCGCCACCACGCCCAGCTAATTTTTGTACTTTTGTTAGAGACAGGGTTTCGCCATGTTGGCCAGGCTGGTCTCAAACTCCTGACCTCAAATGATCCACCCGCCTCAGCCTCCCAAAGTGCTGGGATTACAGGCATGAGCCACAGCACCCAGCTGATTATCTCCAGTTTTTAAATGTAGGCACCATTTTCTCCCAGATAACCTCAACGCCAACAAGTCTCAGAGACTAAATTCTGCCACACATGAAACAAATAGGCGTAAAAACAATTACAAAGCCTGTTCCATACATTTGGTAAAGTCCCCATTCTACTTTTTTTTTTTTTTTTTTTTGAGACGGAGTCTCACTCTGTTGCCCATGCTTGAGTACAGTGGTGCAATCATGTTTCACTGCAGGCCCAAACTCCTGGGCACAAGCAATCCTCCCACCTCAGCCTCCCAAGTAGCTGGGACCTTGGGCATGTGCTATCACGGTGGGCTAATTTTTTTTTTTTTTAATTACTTTTTGTAGAGACAAGGTCTTACTATGTTGCCCAGGCTGGTCTCGAACTCCTGAGCTCAAGTGATCCTCCCAACTCGGCTTGCCAAAGTGCTGAGTTTATAGGCGAGAGCCACTGCCTGGCCCCCATTCTATTTTTTTAAGTGCTCTGACGAGTGCTTTTGCATTTTAAGCAAAAGATCCACTCCCTGGCAAATGTTACAATAGTCTAATGGCAGAGCCAGCTCGTGTTCTAGCCAGGCCAGAAACTTTCAGTAAATGGGCACAGGCCTGAATAGAATCCTAGATCTATGGCACGCCTCTGAATGCTGGGTTTGTCAGATTTCTTAATCCCTGTACACACAAGGATGGAGATACCTAAATAAGTCTTTCTATCCCACCCAATCACATATATTGAACACCCACTCTTTTGTCTGGTGAAGCATTATTTCTCTGTCCTTTATGCCAGTTTGTAGACCTTCAGGTATGGATTTAGAGAATGATATTGAAAACATCAATCTTAGGCTTTCTGGAGTATGTACTCCTGACTAGAGTCCTTCATATGCTTACAGTTCCTAGGGTGCAGATTAGAGTTAATTTACTATATTGTCTGCACTGAAATATTTTAAAACACATTTTCAACAATATAACATTGGTGACAATGCTGAGCTAACTCTTTTAGGCGATGAGGGGCTCATTGCCAAGGGATGAAAAAGTAGTTGAATGTTTTAGGATGAAAATAAACTAATGTTAAGAAAATAGTACAACCAGGGGAAAGACTATCTCACAGAAAATCTATATTTACTAAGGAAAGAATATGAAGGCTAGAATCCATGAGGAGTTTATATTCCTCCCAGCACCCTACTTTTAAGCTGAAATTATCAATAAAAGTTCATGAGAGACATTGTGGTATGATACCAGGGACACAGGTAGTATACCTGCTACAGTCCTGCTCATGGGCTCTTGCTAATGAATCATGGTTTTACATTCTTTTAAATTTTTATGGTTTTAAAATTCTTTTTAATGTAGTATTTTGGGCAGCTGAAGCTGACGGGTCAGAATTGATGCATAAGAGAGATCTTCATTGTAATACAAAAGGCACTAGGTCTGTCCTAGCTGTGAGAACTTAGATAAAATATTGAACCCTTTGAGCCTCCGTTTCCTCATCCATTAAAAGATAGGGGTGAGGGGTGCGAGTTATAAGAACTAAATGAAATAATATAAAAAATTTAGCCACTGCCTGTTGAGGCTGGATAAATATCAGTTCCCTCCTGTTGTAGCCACAAAGTTTTAACCAAGTTGATATGTTACATTCTGCTCATGTCTTTTCCAGGAGAACTCCATCTAGAACAAAATATACATTCAACAAGGTATAATTGTGTATGTTTTTACTGTCAGTTTTAGTCATATCTGTCATTTTTTATTTTCCAACATGAAAAGAGAGGTTTAGGGTAGTCACATTGGAAAACAAAGAAAATAAGATTAAAATTCCCTCAAATCAACTTTGGAGCCCTAAAATATTAATGCCTTGACAGCTTACTCACAATCACAAAAGGCTGTGAGCCAACATTCGGCTTTGCATTGCAGAGGTGATGAGAACATATTTTCACTGCTAGAAAAAAAGTAAGCTATACAGACAGAAATGGGACATGGGAGCCAAATTCCACAAGAACACCCTTGAGTTTAAGGGTTTTCCCCCCATCTTTTGACAATATTTAGAAAACCAAAGACTATAAACTTTTAAAAGGAATCTTGGATGACTTACAGAAATGGTAAGGTCACCAAAACACTTTGTAGATATTGAATTTTTATAAAAGTATTTAAATTGATTAATATTATTCTCAGAGGTAGCATAAACTTAAGGATCATAAATGCTTACTAAAAGTGAACATATGGGGACTAGTTGCCAATTGCTGTCTAATCAACCCAATTGGTCCAATCCTGCACTTTCAGTGAATTGACTTAAATCCTACTCATATGAAATAAATCAGCGGTCGGAGATAGCAAATCTGCCAATAGGTTACTCTCAGCTGTCTTAATTAGTGTTTCCTACATTTTTCCAGTTTCTGGTATACCTTTGAACTGCCAGATTACACCTGATGGAGGATCTATTTGCCCTTTATTTAGTTATATCATAATTTATGTATAAGAATATGTATACTGAGCTCACCATTAGTAAGGGTACATGCATGCTGTTTTTCAAATAGTCAATATCCTCCTGCCCTGCGCCCTGTGTGATGGCTCCCTGGGGAGAGAGCTACAACAACCACTGAACTGGCCATCAGAGGATCAAACCATTGACTTTATCTTTAGGGTTCCTCCCATGATAGCTGAAGATCTTCTCTTTTTCTGCACCAACACGACCACACGAGTGTGGGCCAATTTTTGAAATGGCAGCAGTTTCATAAAACCCAAAGTTTACCTGTGAGGCTTGCTCAAGCCTTCATTCTGTGCTCAACCTTTGCATTCTCATTCTGAGAACGCCTCCCATCTTCTTTTAGCTGACCATGCAGCAGCTAGGTGTGTGGGAGTTAGCCTCTTGGCAACTCCTGGGCCACGGAGGAATGGCCAACCACCCAAGTTGCCTACAGATTTTCCCAAGCACATGTCTATCAACATGTGCTGTCAGCCAGGCAGATTGTTTCATTGGTCTTGGATGCTTTTCCATTCACTCTGTACTGATTGAAAATTAATCCATAATTCAAGGTTCAGCTCATATACCTCCACCTCCTTATTGCCCCAGTGAGAATAAACAGTTCTCCTCTTGGGTTCCCACAGCACAAACCTCTGTGTATTATATCTGACCAATAGGGTTTACTACTGTCATCTCCCTACTTCATTAAAAGGCAGGAACAATTTTTATTGATCCTTGTATATCCTGCCCTCAATTCTGATGCCAAGCACAGCATCAAACAGAAAGCAGAGGCTCAACAAATGCTGAATTGGACTGAGTTCAATTAATTGAAGAAAGGGTTGTTTACTGACACCGTACTAATACTTCTAATATTATCCTGCCTCTCTGGGGAATCTTCACTGGGGGCAGAGGTCTGGAGTACAATCAGAATCAACTGGACAGTTTTCCAAACTATACAGGCTAATGTTAGTGGATTGTGTTAAAAAGCTATTCAGGATACTCTGAAATTATCCCTGCTCGCATCTCACCAATCCTTATGCTAGTAGAGAACCTTCAAAGAAGGCTCCCTGTCCAGAATACATCATTCAGAATCTTCTGTTTAGCTTTCTTCATTTTAATGAAAGCCTCCTAAAACTAGTCCTGGGTGTGCTTTCATCACACTTGAAGTTTAATTAACTGATAACTCAGGCACAATGGAAATTCTTAGATGCTCTTAAATTACATTTAAACAACAAGTGATCTAGTAAAAATCTGTTTCTTTAATGGGCTATTTTTAATGTTTCCTAAACAAGTTATTGTAGGTGGGCCAATTTTCCCTCTTTACTTGTTACTTAGAAGTCCATCTGGACATGTTCTCTCCCGATCTTGTTCTCTCACCCCACTGACTACAGAATAGTGCGTTTTTGTTTGAAAGGGTCAAAACATTAAGAATCTGACATCCAAAATATGTGCTATTTTTTTTTCTGGAGTCAAAACCCCTAAAGTATAAATCCTTTTTAAATGAAGAAAGCAGTGCCAAAAGAAATGAAACATTTTTGGTCCCTCTCCAAAACAGAGAGATAGCACTGAAACAGGAAGTGGATGATTTAAATATCCACTCGGCATCTTGGCAACATTTATGTTTAAGAGACTTAAGGTTAAAAGGTTTTTGTCTGGCCTGGGAACACTCTATCTTCCCTAGGGTTTGGAGGTTTGGGGAAAACTTTAAAAAATTTATCAAATATTTGCAATTAGCCATTTTTTGGAGACCAATTTGTTACTGGGAATGTCATAGGAAACGTTCCCTATATGCTGCATGCTACCATTACTCTCCTACTTCTTATGATAACCTCTTTAGCCACCTAGTTTCACGTGGTAGAAAGTTATTGTTTTATTTTCTATAAAGAAAGAAGAATGCGGTTCCAGTTCTTGTAACTACTTCTCCCAAAGTTGGAGCTACACAGAATGACTGAATAAGCAGAATGCAAAACTGGGGTTCAATTGATTTTGTGTGTGCTGTTTCCAAGGACCAGTTAGTGGCCCCATTCTTATAGCTAGAAATCGACAATACTGGGAGGGTTTACACAAGGAAGTCAGGCCTTCTCCTACTTCACACCTTTCAGAGATGAGAAACCACTATTATTCATTTATCAGCACAACACTGGGAAAAAAAAAAAAATGAGCTCAAGGTTTTTGGTCTAAAAGACTGGAATAATGGTGTTTTCATTTACCAAACCTAGGAAGAACATAGAAGGAGGAGCTATGGGAGTGCAAATCAGTAGTTCAGCTTTGAACATTTTATATTTGACATGACAATTAGGCATTTGATTGGAATTGTTAAATAAGCAGTTGGATAAACAAGTCTGGGTGGGGTTCAGGGAAGAGGTCCTGAATATATTTATTTGGGAGTCATGCATTTGCATGGTATTCAATGCCAACAGACAAGATGAGACCAAGCCAGTGAGTTATTAGATAGAGGAGCGCAGTCCCAGGATAATTTTTAGGGTCTTCCAACATTTAAAGATCAGAGTAAAGACCAGAAACCAGCAGAGGAGACCGAGAAGAGTGGCCGATGAGGCAGAAAGAGAACCAGAAGGGTGAGGTGTGCTAGAAGCCAAATGAAGAAAGGACTTCCAAAAGAAGGAAGTGATCATCTGTGTCAAATGCTCATATATTAAGATGAGAATTGAGAACTGATCGTTATCTTTGGCAATGTAGAAATATTGATGATCTTGAAAAACATCAAGGATGGTAGAGAAAAAGCCTGATTGGCATGGGTTCAAGAGAAGATGGGAGGAAAAGAACTCGGAGCAGTGAATAGAGACAAGATTTTCAGAATTTTTGTTGAAAGACGGGCAGAGGATTGGGATAGTAGCTGGAGAGTTGTATGGGTTTTAATGAATATTTCTTTTTTTCTCTTAGCTTAAGATGAGATATATTTTGACATGCTTGTATGATGATGAGAATAATCTAGTAGACAGAGATCACTGACGATGCATAAGAGAGGTGACAATTGCTACAGTAATGTCCTTGGGTAGATAAAGAGAGCATGAAATCTAGAGCTAAGTGGAAGGGTTGACCTTCAGTAGGAGCATGGACAAATCAGGCATCACTGCAGGAGTAGACAAACTATCTGGATTCAGCTATAGTAGATTGGAAAATATGATGGTAGAAGCCTGTGATGCTCTTATCTGATTGCCTCCATTTTCTCAGTGAAATAAGGAAGCAAGTTCTTCAACTAAGACGAAGTTAAGGAAGCAGGAGGTTTGGGAGACTTTAAGGCAACAGAGGATGCTTGGACTTGGCAAACAGCAGACTTGCCAGGTAGCACTAAGGACCCAGTTAACATTACTGGTAACAAATTTTAAGTAAAAGCAGTTAGCTTAGCTGCGTGTTTTCCTCCAGCTGGATTTAGCTGCCTGCCTGCTTGCTACATGGAGAGCAGTGTTTAGAGTGATGAATCAGGGGATGTCAGCTGGTAAAGGAGGGTGGGTGGCTGAGGCATGTGGGAAGACACGATCATTGGAGGAGAGAAGCCCAAGGAACTAAGAGACCAGGGAATTAGACAAGAATATTGAAATCACTGAGAATTATGGCAGAAGTAGCATTGGAAAGAGTTAAAACCAGCTAACATCTAGAAATGAAGGAAAGTAATGCAGGGATCAGGAAATGACTGCAACAAGGAGGGGCAGAGGATAATATTTTCAGGAAGGAAAATAGCTGTGGAGCAAGGAGACCATTGCGTCTACTTCCAGGCTCTGTGATACAAAGGGTATGGAAGCTGTCAGAAGAGCTATAAATCATGAGAGGAAATATTAAGCATGAAGTTGCAGGGAACATTCAAAGAAGAGTTTGAGATACAGGGTCTTGGCTAATGACTTATGTGGAGTTCTAGAGAAATCAGAAAGGGGAATGACATTGGGTCAGAGCAGGAGATGCACAGAGCCAGTTGGCTGTTGGAGTAGGGGTTCCACAAGGATCTGGAAGTCCTGGGGGTCTTGCAGAATGTAAGGCATCATGCAGTCCATCCCAGTGGTCTGTCATGAAGAGTGCAGTGGTGAGACTGGGACTGCTGTGGAGGGATTTCCTTCCAGGAACACACAGAATTCTGGGGCTCCCTTTCCCTTCCTACTGAGGTTGATTGGAGGCTTGGGAAGGAGTTGGTTACTAAGAGCACGCAAAGCCTTGGGAACCACCTTCACTCCTCTAACCCTACGGAAGATGCTATTTGTTCCACACCTTGTTTAATGCTTCAGTACAGCTGGTCCACAAGTGTTTGCTGTATCCAGAAGAAGGTCAGATAAAGAGTGAAGGCACACCCCTGTTGGAAAAAAACCAACAATCTCTCTGTGATTGTTGATTCACTATTTGCCCGTTGACTCCTGGAATTAACACTCAATAGAGTCAAGAAACCTGGGTATTGGTCTTGACTGAGTGTCCTTGGATAAATGCCTCCCCCAATTTGGTTTTGAATGTCTTCCTCTGTAAAATAAGGGAGCTGGATCACATGACATCTATGTTCCCTTTAAGCCCTGAATCTGAGTCTTTAACTGTGGCTTCCTAGCTTTTGGGTTTGGCCTACATTGGCCCCTGGTTCTTACCCTTTATTCTCAGTTTTGCCATGGTCTAGCTTTTCATTTCTTATGTCAGGAGCATGGACCAGTCACGGTACTTTTGACTAGATTGCTTGCTCTCCCTTAGGTGACTGTGTTTTCATCGCATCCAGACAAGTGATGCCAAGGATTGCTGCAACTCTAGCCTGCCTTTGGGGATGAAGTGGGTTAGAACCCAACACACAATAATATGGTTGGAATTTAGGCTGTGCATACTGTCTGAGAAGCAACTATCAAATTGCTTGTATGTCTATGGCACAAAGAACAAGAAGAGATGAAAGGAGAACATATACTCCATGTTGTCTCTCCAGCTGGTCCTTAAGTTGTAGAATTTCTGCCTCTTTTTTCCCCAGTGCTAGTGGGACTTCCCAGTCCCAGTTTCTCCTGGAGAAGTTTCCTGTCATTGTTCCTGGATAAGGAACACTCTGCTTGGGGTTTTAGTACATGTCACTCTTGCTTTGTGAATATTAACTAAACATGCTTTTGGCTGTATAACACTAATGCACTGTAATGATATCATTCACCTATCTGAAGTCTCACTGTTTAGAGGGGTGACCCTCTAAACCATTTCTTGTGGTTTTTAAGGTGGAAGGAATGTTTAACTGAGCCTAGGAGGTCCTATACCAAAATTTTACCTATCTTCTGGAAGTTAGCAAGGCCTAGGATTTTTAGTAAACTAAAAAATTCAATGAATTGGTAGAACTGAGAAATTTGGTGTTTGAACCAAATGCATGAAGAAAATGAAAATAGAGAGAGAATACTTACCATCATTTACAAATATACAATATTCTCAAAAGAACCAATTATCAAATAAAACATTTTAAGATATCTATCCTTTGAAAAACAAAGCCTATTAATTTTTTTAAAAAACTACCCTTGAACTGGCATATATTCCCTTTGTAAAATATCAATTCCTTAAGAATCCTTCTTTTAAAATAACAGTTGTGATAACCAGGGTCATTCACTTGTGAACTTGTCTTGCCTCCTCTTAACTAGATCCAGAACATTTGTTTTGCTCAGTGCTGTGCTGCTTTCCCTCAGCCTAGCGAAAGTTTTACTAATTTAGTTCAGTTGTATAACTTCCTTCTAGTGGGAGTCGTCTCCAGCTTTAAAATTTTATTTTTCTGGAATCATGCAAGAGTTTGTTATGCACAAATATCAACTATAGGCTTTAAAAATAGAGCCAAATTTCACATGCAATCGCAGTTTATCTCAGTGTCTGATTATATAATGTCATGCTGCAAATCAATAGACGTGTCCCTAGCACTGCATCAGGTAAGGATGAGGAACACAGGGGCCATGTCAATCCAAGAGCTTCACAGTTTGTCTATTGGCAGCCATTTATTGAAGGAAATTGCTAGAGTTCTTGGATTTTCCACTTACTAATTTTTGCATGCTGGAAAAGGTGAGAATTTGACTAGTTCCATTTAGTTTGCAATTTAAAAGCTACCCCAAAATATTTGAAAGAGCTTATGACATCATTCTTAGATCATGTGTACATGCTCAGAAACCAAACCTATTCCTGAATAGCCCCTTTCTCTTCAGTCAATTTAAGCAATCAGTAGACTGTTTTGTATATGCAACATTAATTCGTTTGGAAGATTTATGCTTATGTTGTTGCTCTGACTGAGCTGGTCAGAGGATTTTAGAAGTTTCCAGGCGAATGGGTAAAATGTAGGGAGTAAGCACACTTTGAAGTGAACTGTGCAGTCATAGGGTCATTGTATTCAGCCAGACACTGGAGAAGACATTTCCAGTTTCCCATACTAGTTACATTTCATTGACAATCCCATGGCTTCAATAGGTGAGACTCTACTGTGTCAGAAGGTACAACAATGAGTTTCAGTCTCCTTGAACTTCTCTTGTGGAACCTGTTTCCTTCCTGGTTTTATTAAAAAGTTATGTCTTCTGTTTTTGGAAAAGTAGCTGTCAGAGGATTAGAGACAATTCATTGAATTGGATTATTTGTTGTCACAAATTTTATAATAGTATTGTAGAGCACAGACCAATGGAGAGCTGTTCACATTTGCTAGGATATTATTATTACTTTGGTTTTATTTTTATTTAAATTTTTTATCTCTACTATTCTCCTTATGTCAAAACTGTAAAGAGTGCATCTTTGGAGTAATGCAAGGTAGGCAAGCTTGCTAAGAGCTTACTCAAGACTACCTTAAAAGAAGACTTATATTTAACAAACAGAATCTCAACATATGGACATAGACCCTCTTGAGCTGGTTAGAAAGGACTTTTTTCTTTATTTGCTCTTTTTGATCACTGACATTTATTTTAATTTTTTTCTTTTTTAAACATTTTTATTCTGAAATAAAGTAAAAGATTAACAGGAAATTACAAAATAGTACAGAAAGGTCCCAAGTACCCTTCACCCAGTTTTCCCCAGTAGTAACATCTTGCAAAACTACAGTACAATACCAAAACCCAAGAAATTGACATTCGTGTGATTCACAACGTTATTCAGGTAAGAAGGTCTTTTTTTAAAACAAGAAATAATTCATTACAACCACAGGTTTCCTCTAAAAACTGTCCCTTTGACTGAAAAATACCTGATTGTTTGTTGTTTATTCAGTACTTCTCCACATTTTGCAGAGACAAACAAAATCATTTTTATAAATCCCAACCTATGAAGGACAGAACAAAGTCATTGTTCTATTTTTCAAAGTATACAAAAGCTAAATGAGAAAAAAATCATCTGGGAAGGCAGAAATCCATTGGTGCAAAGTTTTTAGAAAGCTAAGTGAAGTAGTAATTATCTTACTCATTCCATTATTGAAGACCTCTTCAAAATTTTATTCATTTACAATAAAATTTCAATAAATTCAATTCCATTCCATTACAATAAGATTTTATTTATTTATAGTAAAATTTCCCCATATATTTCTGAAAAGTCACAGTTTTGTGGCAACAAGATTAGAATTTTCAAACAATACTTTTTGTCACACTTACCTTCAACCCATTTTGTCATAACCTCATCTGTAATAAACCCAAAAGAGTTTACTCTTTTTCTTTATTTCTTGGTTAACTGTTTTTGAGTTTTATATACACGGAGAACATTCCTTGAAGAAAGAGGCAAGGTATACATACACACCGTTGGGTTGCTATTTTTTTCTTACAATGTATTTATACTGTTCTCAATTTAAAGACCAAATAATCTCAGGAAAATACAATATTTTACTTTTTAAGGTTCATATTTTATGAGTAATAAATTTAGTTTTGAGGGATATGATGGAAAACCATAAATATGAAAGCACTCTCTTAAGGTCAACATTAAATCTGATAATATGTAGAATAGATTTAAGACTATTTTGAAGTTTCAACTAGAGTTCCACTCAGTGTGCTTTCTTCTTAGATTTTAATGCTAGTTTACCAAAGGAAAAGTAAATTGCTTTCTGGTAACAAATTATTGCAGAAGATCTTCTACTTAAAGCATAGATGCATTTTTTTTTGTCATTTACTTCTCTGTTTTTGAAGGGTTCGATGTTTATTTGGGGGAGGTTTATGTCAATTATTTAATCAGAAGCAGGCCCCAGAGTTTGCCAGTGATATTTTGGAATGTAGGGTGTACTTCAAAGAAAGGTTCCATGTCTCTTGACCCAGATGAAGCCAATTTTTCATAGTGAAGAGCAAGGTAATTAGATTTTCTTTTTCAGAGCAACAATTATTTTTAGACTGAATTTGATGGGTCATATTTCTCTGCTCAGTAAATCTTGAATTATCACTCCACACTGGAAAATGTAACTCAATGACCCACCGCTGCGCCAGAGCTTCTGTGGGCAGCCGGGCTCCAAGAGGCAGCTGGACATGATGTGAATTTGGTGTCTATGACAAACTCCAAGATGGAAACCGAGCAGTCAACCAGTAGCAGTAGTTCATATGCCAACATTTTTGTTTATTTGTAATGGAAAACTTTAGGAGGAAAACACAGGAGACTGGGTGCCAGGGGTGTGAGGTAGCGATTTCAATCCTGTTCAGTCACTTAGGAAAATCCAAACTGGCCACGCTAAACCAGATCCAAAATCCCAGACTAATTTCCTCTCCTCTTTCCTCTGTGAGTGCTTCTGATTTCGCACACAGCAAGAGCAACTGAGAACAGGGAGCCTGACTAGATGAAGTAGGAACCCTTGGGGAGGCCCAGGAGCAAGAACAAAAGGCCTGGAGCTGTAGAACATGCTAGAACATGAATGACAGTCTCTAGGGAATTAAGAAGCATTCTCCACTCTATTCCATGGCCTTTTGCTGACTTAACTCCTAGTCTTCCTTCACGTCTCAGTTTAGGATACCACTTCCCAAGGAAAGCTTAACAGACTCAAGTTTGACTTATTACCTTTCTCTGTGCCCTGACAATTCTTGATACCCTCTCCAGAGCAGGTTATCACACTGCATTGTAATATTTAATATTGACATCCCTACTGGACTGCAAGCCTATTTGAACTGGGGCCATACCGCTCATGTTTACAATTGTATGCTTTTTGCTTAACACTGTGTCTAGCACACAAGAAATGCTTAATATATATGTGTTGCTTATGTTAGCCATACCCTTAATGTTTGGGATGCTCCAGATGGCTTAATAAAGTGTTTAAACGTCTTTACAATCTCAGCCCAGTCCCATGGTATTGAAAGAATCTCTACCAAGTTTTGGAAAGTTCAATCAGCATCTAAGAAGCGCTTGTAAAAAGCATTTTAGTACCCAATGATGACTACACATAAACCCTCTAGTTCCTGAGCCAGATGTGATGGCACATGCCTGTGGTCCCAGCTACTTGGGAGGCTGAGGCAGGAGGATTGCTTGAGCCCAGAAGTTCAAAGCTGTAGTGAGCTATGGTTGTACCCCTGCACTCCATCCTAGGCAACATAGTGACATCCCATCTCAAAACAAAACAAACAAACAAACAAACCCTGGTTTTAAGAAAACAATGAAGATAACCATGAAAATACACACTAGCCTATAAATGTATATGCTAAAAGAGAATGGAAACTGAAACAACGGATCTAATGAAAATCAGGTATGGTTTTGAAATTTTGTTAATGTTCTTCTTTTTTCACCAGTCTATTCGCTTCAGTTTGATTTTCATGGAAATTCAGATCTAAGAGAGAATTTTGAGTTCTTGTCTACACAGATGGTAACCAGAAACTTCTAAGACATATTCTCAGTGTAATTTTCAGCCCGTAATGATGAGGGTGGTCTGTCTACATTGTAAGAAGATTAAACTGACAGATCTATGATCTTGTATGTATAGATGGACAATGACCTAAAAGCTATGCTTAAAATTGCCCCTGGAGCCATTTTACTCCTGAATCTGTTGGTTTCTACGGTAGAATATTCAGTTCTATGTTGTCAAAAAAGGTGAACAATAAAATCTAGGAGAAATCTGTCATGGGTAGAAGTGGGTGGAACACATTTAATCCACCAGATAAAATGCTTCCGGTCTAAAAGCTGCTGAAAGATACTTGAAAGTCTAGATGTTGGGTGATCTTATCCAGATAGCATTGTAAGATATATAAAATATTTGAAGTAAAGTCATATTACCAGGAGAAAAATCATTTTCACTGTTCCTGGAAGAACTCTTTCTGTCTACACTTTACCCGCTACAAATATTGAGATGTTCTGAAGGATTATCTTGCACCTTTAGTAATTAATATCATTTAAAAATTAATCTCTTTTAAAATGAGATTTTCCATAAATGCTAGATGTCCATTGTTGCCCAATTTCAAAGGAAAAATCTATGTGATAATCTGACATATTGGTCAAATATTTTATTCTGGGGGATATGGTGGGTAGCAAGAGGTGGTCATAGATTGTAGGGAGTGTTGACTTCAAAATATATATTAGCATTTCCATTATTTTAAAAGACTTTTTAAAAACTAACAATATAACATATGGACAAAGGGATACATTCCTTAGAAAAATTTTAATGGTAACATGAAACCACAGTAAGCAGTGAAGGAGATGAGAGGAGAAAAAAGATGTAAACTATTTACTTCCCCTTAGAGGCTAGAATGCAGTTGTTTTCTGTTAAACTTAGAATATGTTTATGCGTAACTGACTCAATTATAAAATGAAAGCTAAGCAACTGTTGGAATTTGTGATTACACCATGTAAATGTTACATACCTTGGCAATGTAAAATAATAATAACATAATTTTTTAAATAGAGAAGAGACTGTAAGAAAAAAAGTAAGTGTACAAATTTCCCTATGCTTTATAGCAGGGATTCAGATAATATCTAGTGATAATATCTGTAGTTAAAACAACAACAAGCCCAGCCTTTTAGTTTTTTTTCATAATTTTAACTTTTATAAACCCATTTCGGATTGTAAAGAAACATTTATCTAGTTCATCAACTTCTATCATTGAAGCTGTTTCTCTTTGTTAAATTACTGTAAGTAATATTTCTAAATATTAGACTACATTTATAAAACTATTTCTACCTATCCATCTATCTATTCTTATATTTTTAGAGATATCCAGAATTTTGTTCACCAAACGTTAACAATTTATTTCTGAGTGCTAGATATAGGTGATTTTTAAAAAATGTTCTTTATACTTTATGTTTAACTTTTTAAAAGAGGCAATGACTTTTTAAAAAATTATTATTATTATTTTTTTGAGACGGAGTCTCGCTGTGTCACCCAAGCTGGAGTGCAACAGCGCAATCTCAGCTCACTGCAACCTCTGCCTCCCAGGTTCAAGTGATTCTCCTGCCTCAGCCTCCTGAGTAGCTGGGATTACAGGTGTGCACCACCACGCCTGGCTAATTTTTGTATTTTTAGTAGAGGTGGGGTTTCACCATGTTGGTCAAGCTGGTCTCCAGTTCCTGACCTTGTGATCTGCCCAGCTCAGCCTCCCAAAGTGCTAGGATTACAGGCGTGAGCCACTGCGCCCGGCCAAGAGTCAACAACATTTTAATAAAAGAGATAGATGTTTATAGAGAGAGCTAGTTGAACCTCTCTCTCTTTATTTCTATCTATGATTTCCTTTTTTTCTTTCAAAGGTTTAACAATTAATTCTTTAAAACATTGGTTCAATTGTGGCACACCAACCTCTCTTGTTGGCCAGAAACTTATAGGGGGAAGTCTCAATAAAACTATTCAGTCTAAAATCACAAACAGCTGACAATTTTGTGGCACATCGCCCAATTCTTGGAGACAGTGCCAACCCTTGGACAGGTCTATATTATCTTGGGCACAAGACTGCTTGCTAAGTTAGTTATACATTGAAGAGAAATCAGATATTTTTATTTCTAGAATTTTCTGTTTGATGAGGTACTGTTGGCTATCTTTTATTTATCTTTTATTTGGGCCAGTGCTTAGGCCCAAAAGAGGTTGTTTGGTGAATGATAATGGGTAAATGGGATGAAGGGAAACTTTCTAGAATTTCTAGAATCATATCTTGTCTGAACAAGATATGAATTGATCAGTTCACTTGTCAAACAAGAAAGACATTTGTGTCTATCCACAAATTTTATTCTTCAGCTGAATTCAGAATATAGTGATTTTTCATAAGAAATGAGAAAATTTAATAAGTTATGCATTTGTTAAAAAATACTAACTTGTTTAGCATAATCCTGAAATGTCAAACATATTCTATAATTGTTTTATGAGTGAATGCTAACACTCACTGTAAATGAGGCATTGATACTTCTTTGTATAAAAATATTTTAAATTTCTAAAATTTCTTGTCTTACCATCTCCTTTTCAAACTTCCTCCCCAAATCTTCAAACAACTTTTTCTACTTCATTTGAAGAGAATTAGGTATAGTTTTCATTCATTGCATTTTTCTATTATATTTCTACACTCTACGTTCTATTTGACAATATAGTTAGTTGCTTCTATCTCCCTGGCTAAATCATGTGTTCTTTGAAAGCAGAAACTATGCTTTAATTTATCCCTGCCTCTCCACTGTAACTGGTTTAGTACTTTACATGTAGAAGCTCAGTACTCAAGTCAATAATGTGGAATTGCCTTAAGATGAATTGGTGAATAGGTCTGCAGAAAAATGATTTCTCTGTGGGTCACCCTGCCCACTCCAACTGTCCCTCCACATGTCTCCTTAAAATACAAAATTACTGGAAGCTTGGGAAAGATGTATGCTTCTATATGTACTTACATATCATCTCAAAAAGAAAATTTCTGTAATTTTTATCTAAAAGATGCCTATGAGAACAAAGCCAAACAAGTAGCTAAGGCCCTAAGCACTCAATGGGAAGAATAAAATATCTCGATATTTACATGGTTCATTTTGACTGTACCCACAGGGCAGCGAACATCTGCATGAAAAGTAAAAAATTCAGCCTGTTAGATGACTGGTTGTGAAGAGCCAAACATTGGGTATCATGTCATCCACGTGTCTGGTTGATTGAATATGAATTGCCCCCTTTTTATCCGGATGGCTTCAGCAATAGATAAAGCATGGAGACTTTTCCACATTTTACATGGTGCTTGGTGTTGTAGAATTCAGCCTTTGTGTGTTCTTTTTCCCCTGTCTTGCTATTGCCTGGATCTCATTAGGAACCATTAGTGATGTAATACTAAACCTATGGAATCTTAAACACGCTTTTAAAATCCTGTGGAATAAAGATGTCTCCTACCAAACCAAAAATGCAGTGGGAATAGACAAAGTTACATTTCTTTAAGAAAAAATGACTCATTTCATAGTTCCCAAACTGTTTTGACTGAAGCTTCTCAAAATAAACTTTCTGGAATATGGAGCCTTTGATGTCTGACTTTGAAAAAAATATCATTTCTCAAAGATACCATTCAATCCTTTTGGGGTGTTCATGTATTTTTGCAGATTAACTTACTTTTATTTCAACAAGTGAATGACACAATATTAAATAGTCATCTGACAAAGAAAGAAAAGTATGTTTGAAGTGGTCTTAACTCCTACACAAACCAAATATAAAGAACATGCCGTATGATTTTTTAAATTGCCACAAAAATAGAATTTTCAGAACATTACCAGAAGGGGGATTTGGTCCATTAAGAATAACAGAACAGTTTAGATGTCATGAAAGTAGAAGATTAGGAGTGCCATTAAGCTTACTAATGAGATTTTTGATTCATATGCTATTTCCTAGGCTAGGCAACATTTTTAATTTTTCACAGTCTTGAACCTTAATCCTTGAAGGGTAATTCAAGTTTCAGAACTTACATATTGCAATTTGTTTGGGGTGGCAATTTGCCATTGATTTGCTCTAGGCTCTTTTGTTCTCTTTCAGCTGGGGGACTCAAAGGTGGTCGTTTATTAAGTCCAGGTCTACACATGACCACTGAAACAACTGGATTTCAATCAAATCTTCTAAAAAATCCAAACAACCATTTTTGTGCAGTTGATCAGATTGATTTAAGACATCAACTGCTCTATTCAAATAACAGTGAATGAAATAATTGTATAACTGGACAATTCTTCTTCTTCTTCTTCTTCTTC
>NW_012115154.1:2890405-2920894 GCF_000951035.1 Colobus angolensis palliatus
TTCTTCTTCTTTTCTTCTTCTCCTTCTTCTTCTTCCTTCTCCTTCTTTCTTCTCCTTCTTTCTTCTCCGTCTTTCTTCTCCTTCTTTCTTCTCCTTCTCCTTCTCCTTCCTCTTCCTCTTCTGTTTCTCTTTGGAGTGGTGGAAGGATTGGTTAAGATCTGCATTCTAGCTTCAACTCTTCCACCTCTATCTGATGCTTGAAAAGTTTCTCTTAACCTTTCAAGCCTCGTTTTTCTTATCTATAAATGGAGAGAACAAACGCTCACCTTGTGCTATGTTTGGGATGTTCAATAGATGTTGTGGCATTTGATACACAATTGGCCTACAATAAACGTAATTTTTTCCCAATTTCCCCTCAATTGTACATATGGAGTTTTCTGCCTTTTTTCATTTTCCATTGTGATGATAACTTCTCAACAGAGGGTTAAAAGAATATATGACACTCATTATATTACACTGTTAAAAAATATTAGAACTAGAGATATGCCTCACTTGGTCAGATCTGAGCTCCAGGGCCTGATGTCTGCGACAATGGCAAGAAGAGACTGTTGTTGGAATTTGTGTTATTCTCTGAGGCTTTAAAAATACTACCTTTCCTTCAGAGGCTTTTAAATATCTATTATGCAGTAACATCTCTAAACTACTCTTGAACCTATGCACATTTTTAGCCTGGTACCAGTATTGAAAGTAATATATTCCAAGTGTTTAATACTTATAATGCAAAAAGGTTTTTCTGTTATTCGACCTAAAATGATCACTTCAAAGCTTTAAGATTTAGATAAAGTGGGGAGAAAGGGGGATAGAAAAAGGAGCATGAGAAAAGGGGTAAAGTAATTAACATTTATAAGATGATGGCCAAGTTTATTAGAAAATAGATGGGGTCATACATTTCGGTAGACCTGAACTTCATTTCCAGCTCTGTCTCATTCTAGGGCATAGAGTTGTTAAAGAGAATGTAATGTACCTGCATTAAAATAAATTTGCTTTGTTAACTATAAATTTAAGTTTGGATTTCCTCTTTCCAAGCATTTATTTTTAAAAGTGATTAGGGTAATTTAAGGTCTTTAAATTGCTATAAAATATCTGAGCATTAAAGGGGGGTGAGAAAAATTAGCATTTTAAAATTCTCTACATAAGGATAATTTTATAGTCTAACTTTTGGATTTATAGATATCTTAGGTATATTCTCCCAGAAAAAATGTGAAGATTTTCCTTTTGGTGAAGTCATTTAGAGTTCATTGTTGGTTGGTATAATCTACAAAATTATATTCAATTATGCAATTAATTTAAAATATTGCATCACATAATAACCCAAGGTCATTTTATATATTTACAATAAAAAATTGTTTTGACCCTTCCTGTAGATTAACCTTCCATATGATTTATTGGTCATTAATAGCTCAATTTTTAGACCCAGGGGTCAGAGGTCAGGGCATGACAACTGAGAACAGATCCCTGTACAGACTGACCAGAGGAGCCTCGGGTATGCTGGGGAGAAATACATGCACGTTTCTCAATGTCTCAGGCTATCTTTTCCTTCAGTTTCACAAACACCATCTTAATTCAGGTTTCAAGAATCTCCAAACTTACCTACACACTCTAGTTTAGCCCTTTCAAGTACCATTCCATCCTATAAACTGATTTTAAATCTTCCCAAACTACTGTTTATATAAAAAAAATCTTAGTGCCAAAAATCTTCCCAAAGTACTATTCACTTTAAAAATTTTAAATTAAAGAGAGGTGAACAAAACTAGCATTTTTAAATTCTCTGTATAAGGATAATTTTATTACTCTATTAGTCTGCTCCAAAGAATAAAGTATAAAACTGATATCCAAGGACCTGGTCAATATTCCTGCTTTCTCCCACCCTCCCAGGCAGGCTTTTGAATGTACTCTCCCACGACCACAGCTGCCCATGACCACAACTGATGTATTGCTGTTCTGCTGACGTTGCTCCTTCCTCATGTTTGAAATATTCTCACACCTCCTTTCTAGTTATCCAAATCTTAACTCTTTAAGTGCCAATCATCTTTCTGAAGCATCTCCTAAGTACTCCAACCCACCTAATCAACACACACCAGAGCTTTTCTAGTCTATTCTTCAACTTTTTACAGTTTAGAAGATCCAACCTGCAGAGTTTGTGACTTGCCTGAGGTCACAAAGGAAGTTAGTAGTGTCACCATGACTTAAAATTGAGGTCTTTTACCACCAATACTGTTGCCTGGATTCCCTAAACTAATCAGGATAACAGGCATTTTACTGATAATGTTGGTTTTGTATTGTTGGTTCATTGTTTCTAAGTATGAAACCTGGATATGCCCAAATTGTTCCTGGATTATTCTTTCATTTCAGATCCAAATAAAATAGTTGGGGCCTCCATCTCAATATTTCAGAGACCCCCCAAGAAAGAGATAAGGTGGTGGGATGCCTTATATTTTTGTCACCTCCTGCTCCAAATTCTGGTCACACATTTACAGTCTCAGTCCAACCTCTACTGGCTTAAGTCTGAGCATGGAAAAGTTCTTTTTTTCTTTATTCCCACAAAGCTGCTGCATTTAACAGAGTTTGATGAATGGTTTATGGTGATAGAAGGGCATTAAAGTGCAGCCCACACTGGATCCTAGCTCAAAATTAAATATTTTAATTTGAGAAAAAAAATTAGCTCTTTAGCTCTTTGCCTTAATTCTCTCCCATGTGATTTTGGGGTGGACAGGACCATTCAACATTTACAACCACAAAGCAAGGTCAGGATATTTATGTAAACAAAATATAATAGTTATCTACCCTGGGCTTATGCCTTTAGTAACTCTAAGAAGCAACAGAAATTTTACTTTAACTTGGCCCAGGTTGAAATCTTAGGCAGATCTCCCTATCTCAATGGATCAGGACAATGGCAGGAGTCAATGGGTGTTCATTTGCTACATTCTTAGTTGGGAAAATGAATCCAGCACTATTTTCCAGAATGTAGTGAGATTAGGAAGAGAGTAAAAGCAGAAAATGGGCATTTTTTTGCCATTTGCTGAGCTTTTTCTCCATACCAGGTTCTATGCTGTCATACACATTACCCCATTTCATTCTCACAACAACCATGCAAGGTAGGCATTCTCCACTTTTCAATGGAGCAAATAAACAATTTGCCAAAGTCATCCAGCAAGAAAGTGGCACAATCCAGAATTCAAACCCAGATCTGCCTGACTTTAAACGCCTTTCAGGACTTGGCCAGATGACAATGGCAATGACCCAGGCACAGGAAAGAGTGAGGACCATATCAGATCACATGATATTCCAAATTTATCAGAGTGCTGGGAGTCAGAATAAATAGAAATGTCAGTCAAAGGTGTTATTTGGGGAAGGCGATGGAAGGTCCATGATGGACTGAGGTTCAGACAGAGGAGATGACTTTCCTTTCATTCATTCTTCTGTTTAAAGCTACCAGATTTAACACAAACTCTGAGGACCTTCTACAGAATCTGAATTGGGTATCCCCAGGTCACTTAGTTTTTATAACCCAACAAGGGCAACATATTTAATAGACTATCACCAGAAGCCTTTCTGAGAAGCTTATATTTATTCATCTTGCCTGAGACTGGGCAAAGGGGGCAGGTGTCTGGTTTTTGTTACTGCATAGAAATACAACTTTGGTTTCGTTGATATGAACGAATAAGCACTGCATGTGAACTGAAATCACACTATGTCTAAACAGAGGACTCTGTGGCACTTTTCTTACTAAAAAGTTGTTAAGTTTGGCAATCCTCACTGTTTCAGTCAAACATTTTCTTAACCATATTAGGTTATATGGAAATAAGCCAATGTCGTGGCTGGTCTGTGAGTAGGTCTTCTGCACCGAGGCAGTTTTCTTGAGAGCATTTTCTCGCTGGTTTAAAAGGAATAGAGACAAATGTGGCTCAGAGTATATTTTTAAATATGGCTGGAAAGAAAAATAAAAATTCACTGATCCAAAAAGAATTCAGAATCGCAGCTAGACCAAAGTCAGATTTTTAAGCTAGAAGACCTGGAGAGATTTGGATATTTGCTTGCTTCTTATTGAAAGACTCTATCTATTTTTCAAAAAGTCCAGCCAACCTTAACACAGATATAAGGGAGGAAAACAGAACAAAATTGCATCATCTGTTCCATAATTGTCCAATGTTGTTCTCGTTGCTTAATCTCGTGGGTTAGAAAACCAGCATTTAAGCTCTGGATTCACTACATTCTGAGTAATCCTAGACACTGGGCTTAATTTCATTGTTTGTCAAATGGGGGATGATATACTACCTATATCATAGGATTCTTAGGAAAATCCAATGAGATAGTGCATGATTCAACTATTACCAAAAAAGCATATTATGGGCCTTCTGTCTTTCAAACTACAACACTTGGAGAAAAGTAGCAGCAGAAAAAATAGCTTTTTTTCTGCTATTACTGTAACTCTGATACAGAGTTACAGTATAACTGTAACTCTGATACAGAGTTACAGTATAACTGTAACTCTGATACAGTTATCTGCTTTTCATTTAGATTTATCATATTCTGCTTTGACAGCTAATAATTATTCATTCATATATCCATTCCTTTATTCAGAATATTAGCAAGTGCCAAGCTCTCAATTAGGAGCTCTTAATTCTCATCTTTGCAAATAGATGATAAATCTATAAAGCTCCCCCCATCTTATCATTACTCTTTTGAAATATTTTTATTTCAAGATACATGTTGGCCATTCATTCATTCCATGTATATTTATTGAGTGACTGCTAAATGGCAGGCAACTGCAAAGTGCTGAGGAATCATTAGTAAACACAATAGATACATCCTCATGGAGATTTCAGTCTAGTAGAAAAGACAGATATTAAATACATAAGTACTCAAACATAAATATCATTGCGAATTGTGATTGTGCATGAAGACAAAGAGCAGAGACTTATAACAGAGAATGACATGGAAGTAAAATCTTAAAAATCTATATGTCTAATGCAACAAATTTTAATTTACAATACCTTGGCAATAAATGGATATACTTGAAAACGTTATCATCTAATTGTACTGTAACACAAGAATTGGTGTTTTCAGGGTGTTGCAATTATTTAATACTATTCCAATTTTGACTTTGTGGGTTTAAGAAAGGCTAAGAATTATCTAAGTAAGAAGTATGCCTTTGTCATTAGGTAATGGTGAGGGACTCATTTCTGGTCTCTGTGGCCAGTAAGCTCTAGATCCATGCAAGAAATTGAAAGCAAGCTTGTGTGACTGGATCACAAGAGAGAGGCACAAGAGGAAGCTGGAGAGGCAGGCTGGGCTAGATCATACATGACATTGTAGGCCATGGGAAGAATTGGATCTGTATTCTAGATGCACTATAAAGCTACTGAAATGTTTTAAGCAGGGCAGTGACATGATTAGATTTATGTTTTTAAAAAGGTAATTGTTTGCAGATGGCTGGAAGATTAGAACAGAAAGACCAGTTGGGAGGCTCTTGGAAGGGTCCAGATGAGATGATGGTGGCTTGGATTTGAGTGACAGCAACAATAATGAAGATAAATGGACCATTTTCAGCAAATATCCTGAAGGGAGAATCACCTGGATTTAGTAATTTACTGTAGAGGGAGTAATGGTAGATGAGGAAGGAGGAAGTGTAGGAAATGATTCCCAAGTTCAGAGCTTAAGCAACCAGGTAAATATTGGTGTCATTTGCTAAGATGGGAAAAACTTGGGAAACATGGACTGTATTCAGTTCTATCCTGTTTGCTGAGGAAAAAAAACAAACGGGGGGGAGTAGTGGTGGTACTTTTTGTGAGTTATAGAGAGGAAACAAAATTATAAAGCTTAACACCCATCTTCAGAATGCTTGCACCCTAAGCATTAAATCCACTGTTGATATTTCCTTAACAGACTTTCTCAAACTACCAGAGGCTCTACTATGATGTGGGTTATCTCACTCCTAGAATTTATTCTCTCTTCACCCTTCCTTTGTGTGTGTCTACATATAACGCAATTGATTTTAATAATTTAATTTGCTACACCTTTGGATTATCTCATTTATCAAGGCATCAGTCGATCTTAAAAACTAGATCTTTAATTTCTTTAATTTTTTAAGTTCAGGGGTACATGTGCAGGATGTTCAGGTTTGTTACACAGGTAAATATGTGTCATGCGGGTTTTTTATACAGATTATTTCATCACCCAGGTATTAAGCCTAGTACCCATTAGTTGTTTTTCCTAATCCCTTCTCCCCTCCCACCCTCAACCCTCCAATAGGCCCCAGTGTGTGTTGTTCCCCTCTATGTGTCCATGTGTTCTCATCATTTAGCTCCCACTTATAAGTGAGAACAAGCAGTCTTCAGTTTTCTGTTCCTGCATTAGTTTGCTAAGGATAATGGCCACCAACTCCATCCATGTCCCTGCGAAGGATATGATCTCAAACCAGATCTTTAAAGGCAATATATATATATATTTTTTGGTGCTTCTATAATATTGGCAGTGAATAATGACAATAGAAGTCTTTACCATTTTGTCTTCCTCTTATTTGCTGTAACTCAACTACAAATGTTCCAACTTCTCCAGTGGTGTATGTGGAAACAAGGAGAATTCACAGAAAGAAAGTGTGATCAATTTGATTCCCCTGAGAGCCGATGGTAGAGTACTAAGCTCTACATTACTTAGTAATACAAAAACAAAGTGATATTTAGTGATCAAGATTTATGTACAAGAATGTCCATCACAGCACTACTTATAATAGCCCAAACCTGAAATACTCTCAATGTCCAGTGATAAGGGAATGATTACATACAACTGTAAAGTTATCAATCATATTTTTAAAATTGTGTAAAAAATATGTATAATACGATAAGTGAAAAAATTGAGTGCATAACATCACATTTGTTTTTAAAATAAATCTTGTATTTGTTGAAAAAAAAAGACTGGAAGGAAATATATTGAAACTTTAAAGTAATCTCATGGTGGGAAGGATGAAAAAGAGACTTTATAATTATTTTCTGCATAATTTCTTCCTTTCTTCTTTTTTTTTGGAGACGGAGTCTCGCTCTATTGCCTGGGCTGGAGTGCAGTGGCATGATCTCGGCTCACTGCAACCTCTGCCTCCTAGGTTCAAGCAATTCTCTGCCTCAGCCTCCTGAGTAGCTGGGATTACAGGTGCCCATCACTAAGCCTGGCTAATTTTTTTGTATTTTTAGTAGAGACAGGGGTTTCACCATCTTGGCCAGGCTGGTCTTGAACTCCTGACCTTGTGATTCACCTGCCTCGGCCTCCCAAAGTGTTGTGATTACAGGCATGAGCCACCGCACCCGGCTTCTGCATAATTTCTGTATTTTCTATAATAAAATGCATATTTGCATACTTTCTATAATAACATGTGTATCTATATAGCACTCAGAGATGGCATAACTTCTACAGATTTGATGATTTTTGTTAGTGGAAGAGATCTGAGTTATCTGTGAGTTACTGACGGCGAATCCATAGGGGTCCACAGCAACTTCAGTCCTTGCCTCCTCAGAAGAAAGAATTCAACTGAGGGGCGTGTAAAGCAGAAAAAGAGATAGAGGCAAGTTTCAGAGCAAGAGTGGAAGTTTATTTTAAAAAGCTTTAGAACAGGAAAGAAAGGTGCGCTTGGAAGAGATTCAAGCAGGCATGTGAGTGTTAAAGAGAGAAAGTCAAGTGTCCTGTTTAACCGTCATCTTAGGACTTTTATAAGCTCGCCTTTTCCCCATCATCTTCCTTAGGGTGGGCATGCGCAGAGCCCTTCTTACTCTTGAGAAATGCGCACATGCAGTGATTTTAGGGAGTTAGACACATGCCCATCTGCGGTTTTCTTCCTTCTTCCGGTAGAGAGTACCCAGGAGATCTTACTTCGTCATTTTTGTCTCCTAACATGCATTTCCAGGAAGCTGTTTCTCTCTGGGGTCTGCATTCAGTTAACACTTTAAATATTAACAGGTATGGACCATCAGGAGATTGTCTCTTTCTGGCTGCTGTGAATTATCATTTTTAGAGAGGCAAAGGGATAATTGCCAAACATCACCTGACATTTCTAGTGGGTGGTGGGAGAGCCCTCTCCTGCTCCCCGCTCATAACTGACTACATGTAACAATTTGGGACCTTTTTCAGTAGAATGGAATAGAAACAAAAGCAGTCCTGAAAACCAGCAGTGAATAATTGTGAAGTACTGCCTGAGAAACTGTGGGGTATAAAGTGGTGTGAAAATGTGATTGCTCATTCATGGATCTTATGATCAAGTTCCCACACTCCTGGATTTCCCTTGTTTGGGTTCAACCAGCCTAAGAACATAGTAAGGGCAGTTTTGATTTTCGTCTCTGAGGTTTTTCTTTTAAGCCACATCAGGAAATGAAGGGACACAGACAGACAGCGGGAGAAATACACTCGCAAAACAACCTAAGTATCTGTGCAGCCTCAATATCATTTAAATTCTGGCTAAGTTTATTTAAGGTTTTTCCTTTTTTTGTTTCCTCCTTCGCTCTTCTAGTGTATTCCACATAATGTAGTTATAGCTCTGCTCAAGGTTCTGGAATGGCGTTTGTATGTAAGCTTAGTTATTTTAAGTCATTCACAGTTATTTGTTTTTTAACCCTTTAAAAGTAATTTGTCACAATCACCTCTTTATGTGCCAGATATATGAGAATTATTGTCTTGTCTCTGGACAGTATGTTTTAGAACTTTTCCCTATGAAGCTGCAAGACATGTTTTATACTTAGGCTTATCAGCTCTATTTAGCCTATAATTGTGTCTGCATAATGCCAGAATTGTCATTTCAACAGAGACCGAGAGCTCCCCAACAGTTATTTGGTGGCAACTGCCAAAAATTTTTATTGAATTAATTTATCTTTTTCACTTAATTCAATCCACTTAGCTATAAATGTTGAACCCAGTGAAACTTCTGGTTTTTGGGGGATTTTTTTGGCATATGAATGGAAGCATTGCTATGTTTAAAAATACTATCCTTTGGAGATAAACATTATGGGATGTTCAATATGAAATATTTTATCAATGTGGAAATGGGTTTCATTAACCCATCTGTATCTGCATGTCATCCTTCATCTGGTTAAAATTCCACATTTTAAAAAAGATAGCAGCTTGGGTTTAATTTTGTGGCCATATAAGACTGAAGTTTGATACTGTCCACATTACCATCAACCAGCTAATGTATTACCAATAAAAACATCAGTACTATTCTTCAGTGAGATTCTCATTGTCCACCTTGTATGAGTTTTCAGTGTAGCCCTGGGAAGAAGGGCACTGGAGAATGATGATTTCATCAAGATTTAGAAGTGAAAGAGATTGAGCTTCTGGAGACCTCATTTATTCACTTAACCCACATTTATTGAGAAACTGCTATGTGCTCAGAGCTATGCTAGACACTGGGGATACAGAAATGAATATGACATAAGTAATTTAATATTTATTTGCCCACTAGAGTGTTAGCCCTCTGAGGACAGTGATCTTGTCTCTCTCCATCTCTGCTGTCTCCTTAGCAACTCCCATTTAATAACTGGAAATAGAATCCCAAGGTGGGCCTAACTTTTTGTCTCATGAGATACGAATAGTAGAAGAGAAAATCTCAAACTTTTCCCCCATATGAGGAATGATATTCACAGAAAAGACCCACTTAGAGGAAGACAAATAGGCCTTTTTCTTCCACTGAAGAAAGATGCCTAGAATCCAGTTGAATGGGTTTATATGGATAGCTTTGAATCCTTCCTAATATTTTAAAAAGTAAATCACATGAAACCTCACATTTTGATGTCACATCGGAGTAGCAACAATACTGTGATCAGAACCCCACACAGAAAGCCGCTGTGGTGGGCCACCATACTTGACGGAAGATCTATTTTGATGTTCAAATGCTTTGAGATTAGGACGGTTGCTTGAAGTATTTATCACTTGTCATACTTTCTCTGCTGTGTAATTACTGCAAAGACAGGCCAGATTGCAAGGGCCACAAAGGATCAGTTCTTGAGATAATTATTTGAAAACTGTTTAGCCCATGATAGCAGTTAGAAATCAAGCAGTAGGCCGGGCCCGGTGGCTCACGCCTGTAATCCCAGCATTTTGGGAGGCCGAGACGGGCAGATCACGAGGTCAGGAGATCGAGGCCATCCTGGCTAACACGGTGAAACTCTGTCTCTACTAAAAATACAAACAGTTAGCCGGGCGAGGTGGCGGGTGCCTGTAGTCCCAGCTACTCAGGAGGCTGAGGCAGGAGAATGGTGTGAACCCCAGAGGTGGAGCTTGCAGTGAGCCGAGATGGCGCCACTGCACTCCAGCCTGGGCGACAGAGCAAGACTCCGTCTCAAAAAAAAAAAAAAAAAATCAAGCAGTAGATTCTTCCGATGTCTAAAAGCAGATGTAGTGATTGATTTATCCTAAAATAAAAAATAACCAGCTCCTGCTTAATGAACTCGGTTGTTAACTAATCAAACACAGGCAGAATGGTGTTCTACAAAAAGAACAGATCTGGGGACCCAGCTCCTCCCATAACTAGCTAAGAAGCCTTGGGTAAACCATTTAAACTCTCCAGGCCTTTCTAGGTCTTATTTATAAAATGTTGCCAATAATGCTTGTCTTACTGACCTCCAGGGTTGCTATGAAAATCATTTAGGAATAGGGATATGAAAGCCCTGTTTACTGTAAAAGTGCTATGTATTTGCATTCTTAACCCATTTGTGATGTCACTAGGCACTTGGAAATCAGCCCACAAATGGCTGATCTGATTGATGATAGAAGCATAATTGCCCTGTGACCAACCCACTTCATCCCTACCAAACATTCCAGACATTTCAGTGCAGGAATAAGGTCTATGGGAAAAAGTCAAAAGGAGACTGATCAGAGGAATTCCACTGGCCCTTCCCAGGGCCCTGTGCACAAAATGGTCCCCTGTGCATTGTTATTTTGCTGTGTTTGCCGATGTCCACAACTTCCTAGACATTAGCAGATGGATATCTGGGTGATGATGAACAGAGAGAGTGAGTGTGATATTTTACCAGTTTTCTAGTGCAAAGGCCTCTGTATCTAATCTATGAGCTTGCAGCCTTCACTAGTTACTCTTTCAGTTGAATGTGCAAAGAGATAAAGTACTGCCTGCCTTTCTTTAAAATGCTGAGGAATGACATCTAGTGAATTTTTTCAAGGCTACAGATACTGATGGTTTTGCTTTTGGTTGCAAGGGTAGACAAGGTGATTCTAGATCCTGACCTGAGCCCTGTGTCCTGCTGCTGCCCAGATTCTGTCAGCGTTTCATGCTTGCCACTGACTGAGCTCAAGGCTCTGGATTAGGTCTTACCACACAGCTCTGTGGCAGAGAGGAGAGGTGGGCAATGCCAGTTGATTAGAACGTGGGAAAGAGGAACAGGATAATTCCACTTAGGGTGTTATTTTGCTTTGTTTTTTGCTTACCTTAAGCAACTGGCCATAAAGGAAATATATGACCCTGTCCTTAGGTAGTTAAATTTCAATCAGTAGTTAAAACTAACATTAGGAAAAGTTTTAAGCATACTTTAAACAAACAAGAACATATTAGAAATAGGAACATGAAATGTATTTATTACATCAATAAAGTGTGCCTAAATTTTTCAGAGTTGACTTAACTGCGTAATAGATAATCCGATCGCTTTGATGACGTGTAGCCTGAACTAGAAGGTATTGACTTGAGACACTACTTCTTTGTGAATATCAAAAATTTCTAAGTACAACCTTTATTGATAAGACTGTCAAAAATTGAGTATAATAGAATTAAAGAGGTTCAATTTTGTCAAACTGGAAATTATTACATTTATCCTATATGCTGGAGGCTGTGCTAAATTCTACAGATAACAGATAAACGAGGCTGGGCAAGGTGGCTCACACCTGTAATCCCAGAAATTTGGGAGTCCGAGTCGGGCGGATCACCTGAGTTAGGAGTTCGAGACTAGCCTGGCCAACATGGTGAAACCCCATCTCTACTAAAAATACAAAAATTAGCCAGGTGTGGTGGTGGGCGCCTGTAATCCCAGCTACTCAGGAAGCTGAAGCAGGAGAATCACTTGAACCTGGGAGGCAGAGGTTGAATCGCTGAGCTGAGATCATGCCACTGTACTCTGGTCTGGCGACAGAGTGAGACTTCATCTCAAAAAAAAAAAAAAAAAAGAAGATAAATGATATGACTCTTACCTTTGCACAGATGTCCATACTGTTTCCTCAGCTTTGCCTCCTCAACCATGAGGGTTCTAATCTTCATAGTTGCTTCTCTTCGACAAGCTCTATTTATTTAGGAAGCCGCACACAGGCACATAGGCAGAAGAAGAGAACCGGAAGACTGTATCCATTGGAAAATTTAATATACATAAAAAGTTAGTGCACCATTTCTTACCACTTGCTGAAACCTAGGTGACTTAACATCACGCCTCACAAACAACAGTCAGTGCTTGTTGATAATGATGACAGTGGTAGTGGCAGTGGTGATGATTACGATGATTAAGACAAGAGAAACAACTGCCACTGCCTTTCCACAAACTTTGGACTTTTTATTATCTACACTAGGTCTTTCGTGATGAGTGGTAGTTATACCCAGTTTAAACTTCAGGTACACCATGACTCTGAAGAGAAAGATACATTTTTCTCAGTGTCTCTTATGCCTGTAGCCACAGGAAACTTATCAAACACTGACGTCAGCTACTTTCCCATGAGAAGTTCAGAAATTTCATAAGACCACAAATGACTTTCTCTTTCCTATTTGCTTCAGACAAGTACAGAACTCTTAATGAAGCTTAAAAATAAACATTTGACCTTCATGGATACATTCTCAATGCTTCTCCAATCAGAAATCATCTTGCCTGTAAAAATCCACCCTCATTCTTCTATTAACAATTGAAAGATCTTGGATGATGCAAATAGCATCGCAGATTACTCTTCATTAAATGATTGTCCAAGAGAAAGGGGAAAAGGCATCTGTGATTAGGCACCATTTTAAGATATCAAAGCCCATCTTTTGTACTATTATAGAACAGGATAAGATCTGGTGGGTTTTTTTTTTTATAGTATTACAAAATTGGCTCCTCTGAGAACATACATCTAAGCTATATCCTTTGCACTCCATAAAATTTTAAGAAGAACTCTGCAAAATTTCCCTGGGTAGCTTCCTAGTCTTGGGACCTGATGGTATAGAAATAAGCTAGGAATTGAGTCATTCTACTTTCTAGATGCAGAATAACAAAGAAGAAGGCAGAGAAAGGAGCTGATAATATTCATGAAGGGTCAACAGCACGCTAGGTTCAATACTAGGCACTTTATGTGTTATCTCAATCATCACTCAACAACAGACTTTTTTCTTTCATTCTTTTCTTTTTTCTGAGACTGAGTCTTGCTCTGTCTCCCAAGCTGGAGTGCAATGATGCGATCTTGGCTCACTGCAACCTCTGTCTCCCGGGTTCACACGATTCTCTTGCCTCAGCCTCCCAAGTAGATGGGATTACAGGAGCCCACCACCACACTGGCTAATTTTTTTTTTTTTTTTTGTATTTTTAGTAGAGACGGGGTTTCACTGTGTTGGCCAGACTGGTCTTAAACTCCTGACCCTGTGATCTGCCCGCCTTGGCCTCCCAAAGTGCTGGGATTATAGGTGTGAGCCAATGCACCCAGCCAATAACAGACTTTTATGAAGCATATGATATATGCCAGAGAACATGCTAAATGCTTGGTATGGAGTGATTGATAAGACCATGCCCTTACCATTGGGAAGCCCATACTCATGCAGTGCTACCACAGAGGCATTAACCAAGTACAATGGAAGAAGGAAAAAATCCTTCAAGGTAGTTATTACTATCCTCATTTTAAAATTGAAGTAGCTGATACCTGTTAGGTATCTTTTTTAAAGAGTTTCTCTTAGGTTATTAAGTGTAGAGTTCTATGTGACCCCATAGTCAGTCTTACAACTCCATGCTGTTTTAATGGGAAAGATCTATTTTCAATCCAACTGAATGATTTAAAGCTTTGTCTGCAATCCAATAAATCTGTTTGCTACAGAATGCCACAAGAATTCTGACTTTCACTGAATAATTGACTTTTTCTTTAATTATAAGAACAATTTCCTTAATTTCCCACTTTAGCCTGTTTGGTAGCTAAATTCCTAACATATTATCATATTAATACATCTCGTCCCTCTTATCTACTCATTTATACAAATATCTGTATACATTTCCATATGCATAATTCCTTAATAACACAGAAAACATATCCCATAAAAATCAAGAGAGTCTCATACAGACATAAACCTATACACTAAAATACAAGCATATTGTAAATGAATTGGTTCAAGATACATAGGCAAAATCTGAAATGGAAACATATAATTTTAAGAAATAAAGAGGCAACATTGTTCAAGGGCTTGATGTACAAAAGAGCTACAAGAAATAATGTGGGGAAGGTGGGTGGTTAAAAGTAAGGAGGAGAAACAGTGGATACTAAGCAAGGGGTTGAATGGATGGTGAAATTTCATGGCATTCTTAAGATGATAAGTAGTCCCTGTATTTGGATTGCCTTGGTATGGGCCACTTGCAAAAACATTCAATATTTCCCTTCTAAGATATGGTAAGCCAAAAAATATATATGGAAAGTTCACTAAGTCATCGGTAAATAATCCAGTGTTGACTTTTAATTTAGAAATAACTGACCAAATTGATCCCAGCCTTCCCAACTACAATTCTCCCCCTGCAGAGTACATTGATTTGTATTATCTTATTGTTTTCTCTCATTGTTTGTCTTTCTTTTTACTATTTTATTTTCCTACTGGTACAGTATATGACCAGAGATAGTGAACCTTCATGATTTTATATATTTTGAGCTCATAAATTCCCTTGAGTTGTCATCTTTCCAGACTAAAGCTTCATCTTCTTCTATTCACATGTTCTAAAAATAATCTTGTTAATGATGTATAACATATAGAGAAGTGCACAATTTATAATTGTACAGAATGATGGACTTTCACAGAATGAACACAACTGAGTAGCCAGCATCCGGATCACAAAACAGAATACTACTTGCACTCAGAAGCCCCCCAAATATTCCTTCAGAGTCATGCCTTCCCCCACCCAGCCATTACCTCATGATAACCATTATTCTGATTTCTAACATGAAATGTCAATTTTGTCTGGGCTTCGGTTTTTATATTAATGAAATCATACAGTAATTTTTTGTTGTGTTGTTTACATTATGATTCTGAGATTGATTGCCTGAGCAACACTTAGATCATTCTAATTCCTATATAGGGTTTCATTGTTTACCTCCCACGATTTATCCATTTTGCTGTTGATAGACATTGAGGTTATTTCCATTTCTTGGCTATTACTACTAGCACTGCTATGAACATTCAAGTTCATGTCTTCTGGTGAATATATGCATGGATTTTTGTTGTATATACGCCTATGAGTAAGATCTCTGGGTCACAGGGTATACAAATATTCAGCTTTAGCACGTGCTGCCAAATCTTTTTCCCAAGTGATTTTGCCAATTTATATTCCCACAGCAGTGCATGAGCATTTCAGTTGCTCACTAACATTTTGATTTATGTCTTTTAAATTTTAGCTATTCTAGTGGCATGAGGCTTTAGTCCATCATAAGTTTCAATTTGAATTTTTCTAATGATTAATGAGGTTGAGCACTTTTTCATATGCTTGTTGACTTTTTTGTCTTTTTGTTTTTGTTTTTGTTTTGAGACAAGGTCTCTCTCTGTCCCCAGGCTGGAGTGCACTGTCACGATCATGGCATACTGTGGCCTTGACCTCCCTGGCTCAAGAGATCCTCCCACCTCAGCCTCCCAGGTAGCTGAGACTATAGGCATGCACCACCACACCTGGCTAATTTATTTTTTAGTTGTTGACAATTTTAAATATCTTCTTTTATGAAATGTCTGTTGAAATCATTACTTATTTCTCTATTAGATCATCCATCTTTTTCTTTTTGATGTGTGGAAATTGTTTATATATTCCGGATACAAGTTCTTTGTCATCCATATTGCTAATATTATTTTCTTAATCTATGGCTTGCATCGTCACTCTTTTTATGGTTTTTAGTTTTAATGCAACACAAGTTTTTTATTTTTATGTCCTGTTTACAAAATCTTTGCCTATCCCAAAATCATGGAGATTTTTTTTTTTCTGAAAGCCCAAATGTGTAAGTTTTCACATTTAGATCTACAATCAATCTGAAAGAATTTGCGGGAATGATGCTAAATAGAGGTCAAGTTTTGATTTTCCTTTTTCCATATAGATATTCATTTAGGTGTGGGATGGTGTTACTTTCCTACAGATAGGGATTGTCTTACCTTCTGGTTGTTTCGATAGATTTGGGAAAGTTCTCTTCAGTGAAACGGGGCTGAGCTGACCTACAAACTCCTCTTCCATTTTGCATGACTCCTTCAACCTCTGGTTTGCTCCCTCTCCGTGGCTGAACTCTCCAAGGGAACTAAGGTTGTATCCAAGACCATTTATCACAGTGTAATCTGCATACAGTAAAATTTACTCTTTTCAGTGTACAGTTCTGCAAGTTTTGACGAGTGCATATAGTTAAATAACAATCACTATGAATAAGATATAGCACAGCTCTGTCACCCCAGAATGGTCCTTCCCTCTTGCACTTAAAGTTGTTTTCTACTCAGCTCCACAAGACTGCTAAGACTCTGCTCTGCTTCTCAGAAATGTTCTACTTAGTTTCTCTCTTGTATCCTCTTGTCCTTTGTATCTTCAGTACACCAAATTCCTTGAGGGGGAAATCACTGAATGTGAGATTACTTTTCCAGGCCTTCCTTCTCTCTAAGATGTTGGCCCCTCAAGTCTTGGTTACCACAACGGTTCTGGGATGCCTCCAGATTAATTTTGATTTTGTGGAATATTATCCAGAGTTTCTAGTTGTTCTCAATGAAAGCACTGGACTGCCACAAGGTATTCCATTTAGGCAGATACCTACATCAGTCTAGCTGCATTCCAAAAACTCATCAACAATCTCCTCCAAAACATTTAAAGAAAAATGTTGTATAGAACTCAAAAAAAGTAAAAGAAAATGTCAATGTTGGCAGCTATGGCTGCTTCATGTATCCAGTCATGGAAGGAGCTTCGGAATAAAACAAACCTGGGTTTTAATTATAACTTGGTCATTTATTAACTATGTGACAATGAATCTTACTTCCAAGTGGGGATAATAAAAAACAACTAGTTTCACAGTTTTCTTGTGAAGATTAAATGAAAGAACAGATATCAAGTACCTTGCAAATAGTAGGCATTCAATAAATTATAGATATTATTATGGAATATATTATCATTTCTCTTAGAGTTATAAAATGCACTCATCTCTTAGAAATAATAGAGAAGGAGTAGGGGTAAGTGGACTTGAAAAGTAATACTCTTCTCTGAGCACCCTGTTAGATGCTGAAAAGGGGGAACTTGGTTGAACTTGTTTTATTCAAAATGACATCAAGGTCATTCACATACACAATACTTTTTTTTTCATGAAAAGATGGTAGAAATAAATCAGCTGAATTGAAGTACTGTTGCAAATCTATCCCAAATGCTTCATGTTACAGGTGAAGGAATTGAGTGGTTAAATAACATTTTCAAAGGAAATTCACTTGTTAGTATTTATTTAAATGACCCAAATTCCCAAGATCATATATTTCTTTTCTTCTAACATACTCCTAGCTCCCATGTTTAACTATAAATGCAAAGCAGAGACAATTCATAATGTTTCATTATTACTGACTCATTCTGACTAAAACGTATCGATCTATTTTTAAATATTTTATTTTAATTTCCATCCCCACAAATTATGTGACTTCCTGCCAACTATGATGGAAATAGCTACTTGCCATTCCTTTCCCATTTTAAGGATTATGTCCTGTAGCTTTTCATTTTTCCGTCTGTTATTAAGAAATGATCTGCCTTATCCTGTAATGTATGAAAGGAGCTCGTGCAAGCCTGTAGAACACAGCTCTCTTGAAGTCTATCAAGCAAAAAAGGGAGTGGGGAACCTCCATCCCTCTGGGCACTGGATAAAAAGGTGACCATGTGCTTCTTTGGCACTTTCATCTCTGGGCAGGGACAGATCCTCACGCTTTCCAGCAAGGGCAGCCCAGTGGGGATCGTTTTTTGGTAAGACCCTCTGTCCAGCACATCTTTCAGCATTGTGTACTCTACGAACAGACATATGAGGCTGAATCTCACATGGACTAAGTAACTTAGAAGAGTTTCATGATCCCAGAGCACACAGCCATCTCATAAAAGCCTCACACCAGGCTTCTCAAGGGCTCTGCCTGGAACATGCTTCCCTCAGATCTTTACATTGGGGGCTTCTTCCTAGAAATGTGTTTTTAGTCTAGATGTCTCCTGTTCAGAGAGACTATCCCTCACCAACCAACCTCCAGGGACCCTCAGTGAACTTCTTTACATCCTGCTGTTTTTTATTTGCTCACCATCAGAAATGTGTGTTGTCTGAACTCCAGCAGAACATAAGCTCCATGGAAGCAGAACCCTTGTACATCACTGTGTGCTGTGTCCTGCAGCAGAGGACTCACTCAGTGAACAAGCAAATGTGCTCCTGTATCCACCAAATACACCCAGCACGGTGGGTCAGGCCCTGGCTTTGATAGTGGCCTCACCACTAGTGGGGTGAATTTGGGCAAATGACTTCAGCCAAGGAACTTCTCAGTGCTTATCCTAAGATAAGAATATGTATTTTACAAGGTTGTTACAGTCATCAAATGAAATAATGTGTGCAATGTGTTTAGCACAAGACCTATCACTGAAAAATACTTAACAAACAATAGTTATTATTATTATTTCCATAATGAAAGCAAATCATATTATGAAAAAGTCACTGAGGAATTGTTTTATAAAAATGATAATGTTGAAATCAGAGACCCTAATTCAACCATGTACGATAAAATTTTAAATTAATGAAAATCTGGGTCTTCTTATTAGTTATTTACAATTGCTGATTTTTGTAAAGGATCCCCAATTTAACCTTTGCAATGATTCTCTGTTGAAATAAGTTATCATAACATCCTCCCCTCTTTCCCCACCACCAGCCTCTTAGTATCCATTTGGAAAATGCCATCTTTTTTTTGTTCGTTTGTTTGTTTTTTGTTTTTTTGTTTTGTTTTGTTTTGTTTTTGAGATGGAGTCTCACTCTGTCGCCCAGGCTGGAGTGCAATGGCGCAACCTCAGCTCACTGCAAGCTCCGCCTCCTGGGTTCACGCCATTATCCTGCCTCAGCCTCCCGAGTAGCTGGGACTACAGGCACGTGCCACCACGCCCAGCTACTTTTTTGGATTTTTAGTAGAGATGGGGTTTCACCATTCACAGGATGGTCTCAATCTCCTGACCTTGTGATTCACCCGCCTCAGCCTCCCAAAGTGCTGGGATTATAGGCGTGAGCCACCATGCCCAGCCTGCCATCTTTCTGAGAATACTTGCAATAGAGATTTTAAATTAGGATATTAACTGTCTCCTGTAAATATGTGCTAGCAATGTTTTTCTAGAAATGTTTAACTAGAAAGGTGCTAGTTACAGTTGTTCATGCTACTAAATGACTTTTGCTAGAGGTTTCCTGAGGGTTCTAAGAAAATCACTATACTTAGAGGACTAGAAATCTGATCAAGAGGGAAGAAATTACTTCTTTCTTTTTATTACACCTTGGTTCTCCCATAGTAAATGTTTTCATATAAAACTCATTTCTCCCCATGCCTGAGGAGATGGTTAAATCAAAGGAGCAATAACTAGGCCCTGGCTGTTTGCCACTGGCTGCAATGGGGACTCGGGGAGGAAGACAGGCTCATTTGCCTAACAGGGCCCAGCTCCCTTCCCGTCTTCCTTCATCTTGGGCCTTTTCCTTCCTTACTACCTCCGGTCTAGACTCAGCTTTCCCTGCAGAGACCTTTGGCAACTGCTTCTGAGCCAGGGCAGCCAGCATCTGTGTGTCGGGCACTGCTTTAAGCTATGGCTTAAAGGGCTCAAGTGAGGAATGGTTCACTCGGGCATCTATTTGAAGTTGCAAGGTAACTGATGGGAGAGAAAGATCTTAAAACAGGGAGTGAGATGCTTTAGTAACTCTGGCCCTTAGACCCTAAATGTGAAAATAGAAAGGAAAGAGATTATCTGAAAGCAAACTCTACTGTTAGTGATTCTGCCATTCATTTTATGTTTTCTCTTGAAAGCCTTTCTGTCTTTGTCTCACTAACAAGATAGTTCATGGACATACACAGACACTATAGACCAAAAAGTTTTCCACTTATAACATTTTCTTCCTTCACTTTGCCTTTATTCATTCTCAAATTTTAAAATAAAAATACTGAGGGGACTGAGAGCAGCAAAAAAGAAACTTGGCAATTAAATACTGTCCCCGGGTTTGTCTTAACTATACCTCTTTCTCCAGAATAATTTATTCCGAATAATTCTGAGATGGACTCTGCAATAATTGTATTTTCCTTAAAATGCACATGCACAATAGCTATTTCTACCCCTGCCTTATTTCTTCCTTTAGATTCTAACGACAGTACTTGAGGAAGAAATGATATTTGAAAATATATAGTCTGTATTAACTAAAATTCATTCAACTTAATTATGTTTCCATCCTCCTTTTATTCCAGGTATCATTGGAACATTTCAAGATCATCAAATCAAATTCCACAGGGACTGGTGATCAACCAGAAGGCTCAGACATCTGATTGCTGACCTGTGAGTAAAGTTTATGTTTTATTAATACTTTGGGCTCTGCTCTTTGGAATTACCCAGTCTCTGTGCCTGGTATTCTAAATTCTTACATCTCAAGATGCACTGTGAGAGACCAGTTTTTCTGCTATCGCCCTCCTACTTTACTTACGAGTTAATTAATCAGTTAGAATCCATCAAGTTTTGAAGGATCTATCAAGTCTTGTATCCTGTTTTGTAATCTGAATTTTTTTTTTGCTTTATTGTTACATGTTTCCTGCAATGTAATTAATATCTTTCACAATACAGTCCTGATAAATCATGAAGTCCTCACTTCTTGTGAAAATGCTAGTGACTTGAATCAATAAAGACAACATGAGTCAGCCTTCCAAGATGAATAAGCTCACCTTTGTGCAAACACTGGTGATCTCAGGAGCACTAAGTACCCCTCACTTTCAACAAATCTCTGTCACCTGGGAAGAAAACTTCTACCAGAACAAGGACCACCTAGGGAGGTGAAAGAGGGGATTTCCACTTTAGAGGATGGAGAAACCAAAGGACACTTCACTCATTCACAATTTTGCTGAGCTTGGGGCTCCAGTAGGTAGGAAAGTTCTTCAGGAGTTCAGCACACCACTCAGGCAATTGTTGTTTCAAGATTCTATCTGTTGCCCCCTTGCAAGTTTTCTCAGGCTGCCATAGTGAAAATCCACAGACTGGGTAGCTTAAACAACCGAGATTTCTTTTCTCACTATTCTGGAGGCTGGAAGTCTGAGATCAAGGTGTTGGCATGGTGGATTTCTCGAGGCCCTCCTTGCAGATGGCCACCTTCTCCCTATGTCTTCACATGGTCATCCCTCCAGGCACATACCTGTCTGGTGTCTTTCTCTCTGTGCCCAAATTTCCTCCAACACCACTCATATTGGATTAGGCCCACCCTAAAGACCTCATTTTAACTTAATCGCTCTTTGAAGAACTTATCTCCAAATGCGGTTACATTCTGAGGTCCTGAAAGTTAGGATTTCAACGTATGAATTTGGGGGAAATACTATTCAGTCCATAATGCTGCTGCCATCATTTTCTCTCTCTAATATGCTGATTTTTTTGTTTATTGCACATGGGCTTCCCTCCGATTCTCCCCTTCTGAACTCCCTTAGTGACTACATTACTCTCAGAACATTTGCAGTTCCTACAATGTATTATAGTCATTTGTGTACAGCTCTCATTTCCTTATGACAGTCTATAAATTCTGAAATCAGAGAGTGTGCCTTTTACATCTCTCATAGCACTAGAGGAGGTTTTGTATACAGTAGATACTTTGTAATATTTGTTAAATGAATGACTGAATGAATGAATGAATGAATGGAAAGAGGATTAGATGCAGCCTCTGAACCTACAATTTATTTGCTTTAAGACTGTCTCCAAAGGATAAGTATTAATGATGCTTTCTCCTCACTTCCTGCCCCCCAAGACAGGTAGAAATAAGTTAAGCCTGAGGAAAAAGATTGAAAGAAAAGTGTGATTGACTAATGGCAGGAGAGTTACCTTTCTCCCAAAGAGGTAGGAAACAATAAAAAGCACGAGCATGCCCCAGTTAAGGTGGCCTTTCCATGAGAATACTGTCTGGGGATCCAAGAGGGACTTACTGAGTTTAAAGCCTGTGGGACATGCAAGGGCATGTGTCTAGAAAACAATGCATATGCAGGTCTGAAGGTCAGGTGAGAACCAGAGATGTTCACAGTCACTGCCTACAGGCAGGAAGCAGCAGTGTGTCAATGGATGAGGCCACCAAGGAAGACTGTAGAGGGAGAGGAGCAGTGACTTAAAGATTCCATCAGAAATTGTATATGGAAACTTTTCCTGGTAGATAATAGGAGAAGGGCCTGTCCAAGAGGAAGAATACTACACAATACTTCTAAAGAAGCTGTGTGAGAACATGTAGATGCGCTACTGTGTGTGTCTATTTTTTCTCCCCTTGCATTTTTGGACCTATTTTGTTCCTTCTCTGTCCTGTTTTTTGGGGGTTATGCCCCAAACCATTCCTGTGAGCCTAGCCCTACCCACCTTTGCTCCCTTCTTGCTAACTCCACCTATGGTCATTGTCCGACTCCCCTGCTGCCTGCTCAGGGAATCCTAGACAAACTTCCTTTGGGCCCATTTTCTTCATCAGCCAATCAGAGCCGATCAGAATGGACAGAAGGGGAGGCCAGGATGAGAATCCTTAATGACCAAAGAGAGACAGGGGCAGGTCGTTTTCAGGGTCAGGTGGCTGCAGTGCAGTGGTCACAGAGCATCATCTTGTTTAGTCAGTAAAGGCCCCAGATAGGGGTGGAGGACTGTGCCTCTTTTTCCCTGAACTTCCTCCTTTGTCCATTGTCCCCTGCTGATTGTCCCACTCCACCTGTTCCCCAGAATAAGCTTTGGCAGTATTTTAGGGTTTCCCTGCCAGACCAGAGAGTGGAGGGGCCAGGCCATGACCCCTGACAGTCATTACCAGCCTCCCCTCTCTAGGCCTCACCATCAAATGTCATTTCTCATGGAGTCATATTTACCCCTGGGCTGAATTTCCCTAATTTGCTCTGCTAGCATGATGCAAATGAAAGGGGTAAAGGTATTTATTCATCTCCCTTTTATTTTCCAAAGTGTTATTTCTTTTCCTTTAAGTTCTCTCCTTGCTTTTACTTTATTTTTCTTCTCTCTCCCTTAGTTCTCCTTCCTCAGTAGAAACCCTTGATCTTCAGGGTGATTTTCTGATTATTAGCAGAAGAGGCTATCAGAGATCTGGAAGCCACCTCCTGCGTTTCTTTATTCCCCTACCTCACCCAATTGTTTTAAATGTATATTGAGACACCAGCTATCTCCAAGAACCCACTTTCACACTTCCCTCTTTGTGTTCTTGGAGTAGCCAGGAAAAAGATGCCCGTTTTCTTGAAGGTACCCAAAATGTCAGTGACACCTGGTCAGTGATTTTATGCTATGTATATCAAATGAGAAATGTGGAGAGCAAGAGGAAACCCTTTGCAATCCATGAATGGTCTAGTTGGGGTTTTCCAATGAATGATGGCCGGTGGCCAACATAGGTGCCTCCCGACTGTGTTTCATTCATTTCAATCAGCTCACAGGTTTGGAGAGAAGGATCATTTTCCTATGAGCACGTAAAAGAAGTGCTTTGAGTTGTAAGCACTTCGAAGACTTTGCCCTTGTTTTCGAATGGGAGATTTTATAACCACTGTGGGTCAATATTTTTGGAGTCAGTTGAAGTTCCAGATGGAGTGGAAAGAGAAGTTTGGGTTTTTATTTTCTTCTTCTTCTTTTCTTGAGTTTTGCATAATGAGCCTCCCTGGAAACCCTGACAAAGTCCTTAGTCTCCTTTGGTTCAGGTGGCCCCAAGCTTTTTATAGTAGGATCTGAAGGGATATTTCTTAAACTAAGATTCCTTCCTGTGGATTTTCGGTAGTAGCGCTGTAGAACTAGGCTCATATGGGAGAAGGTCTGGAATCCACTCCCTTCCCTGGGAGTCTCCTCTCAAGGAGACTGCTCTCAGGGTCCTTGTCATGAGATATGACAAGAAAAATCCACAACGAGCCTGGGCACAGTGCAGATTTGGTTAAGGATTGAGGGGACACAAGGTCACAGACCCCATAGGACTCCCAGCATTCTGGGAACCTTCATAGTAAAGAGGGTAGAGGACATTCCAACATTACCACGTGCAGCTTTAGTAACCTTGCCAAATAAACGTGTTTCCCCAGCCAGGGAGTTGCACCTGGTCTTGAGAGGCACCTCCACAAAAACACACCTTCCTGCCTGGCATGACCATTGACAGAGAAAGACTGTGCTGAGAAGGCGGACAGAGCAGGGAGAAAAACACACAACGGTGCCAGGAGCCCTTGTCTAGAACTCCTTTCCAGGCTTTTGTTCCCATAAGCGCGCATGAGTACACAAGTAAAGAGAAAAGAATGATTGTGCTATTTAGCTCTGAACCAAAAACTATCAAGCCTTTCCTAAGGTTCCAACTCTAATAGGATTTGTACAGTTACAGGACACAGACTCAACTGCTTCTGAACTCTGCTGCAGGATGCCTAACAAAATTAAGTTGTGAACATCTCATGCCACTCTGTGCAACAATACTCTAATAGGACTTAAGCAGAACAAATAGTCTAGGGGGAAAAAAAAACCCTAAGACAATTTCCTTCCTACTATTCTCTGTATCCCAGGCTCAATCTAGTGCCAAATTAAATCTAGATTTTTTTTTTTTAATAGACGTTTCCTAGAGGAAAAGGCAGAGCTGCATTCCCTGAAACATATTTTAGCTCAAACTTATAACCTTGATTTTTTCTTTCCTCCTCCCTTTTGCTAATTCAAAACAAAATGTCCATCACCCACTCTAACACCAGCCTCTGAGAGCTAGAGACAAATGGAGTCTGAATATTCACGCCAATGTGGTACAAATGAGCTGTGATTTTAGGATACTGGCTGTTTTACTGACAGGGGAAAAGGGCAGCTGACTAGTTTAATATACTTGGCTGAAAACACTTTGCTAAAGAGCAGTAAAGAAGGCCAACGTTAATATTGAATCCTGTTCTTGAATGAGCAAATATGATATATCATGGAATGGGGCGTCCTGAGTTTGGGAGAAAGCATTTTATCATATCCACAGGATGCAGACGGCAATGAATGCAAACATATTGCGTTCATGTTGGGCCCTAAGGAAGAAGCGCTTTTAGGAGCATTTTCTCCAAGTTCCTCAAATAATTCCTCCCATAAGTATATGATACCATGATGTTGAATCTGATTTCACACAGAATTACAAAATTGTAAATATGAAGACATTTGTTATTATGAGAGACTCCGGGGATCTATGTAACTGTCTCCCATTACTGGCTCATGGTTTATAAATTTAAAAATGCAATTATAAGTTGGGGTTGATGAGGGAAGCCTGTGACCACCATTAGCACCTTCCTTAAACATGCATTAATTCATTCCTTCTACAGATATCACTGAATTGGAACTTCTCCATCTCACGTGCCATATTAGGTCTGTGTTACATTTGCAATTCTAGTATTCCTTACCATAAAATGGACTTTTTTAAAATTAAATGCAGTGGAAAATTTTGTGAATGCGATGACGCGTTCAGTGACATAAATTGTGATTTCTGATACTGTATTTATTTTTCATTGGCCTCGTCTTGGCAAAGGGTCCTAATATTGTAAATTTCTCTGCCCTCTCATCTACCTATCATACTTTATTATGCGGTTTATAGGCAAAACACAGGCATGCACTGCCTGTATCTGTAAATCTACTTTTCTGCAAATCACTTGAAGGGTAATGCATAATTGCCCCTTCCTTATTTGTTTCCTAGATTATAACTTTTGTATAGAATGTTGTTAAAAGCAGACTACAAAGTAGTTTCAAGTATGCTCCTTCCTCTATATCCATAGGGGATTGGTTTCAGGACTGCCAGGATACCAAAATATACTGATGCTCAATTCCCTGATATACAAAGGCATAGTATTTGCATATAATCTATGCAGATTCTCGTGTATACTTCGAATCATCTCTACTTCTAACACCTTCAGTAACCTTGCCAAATAAACGTGTTTCCCCAGCCAGGGAATTGCACCTGGTCTTGAGAGGCACCTCCACAAAAACACACCTTCCTGCCTGGCATGACCATTGACAGAGAAAGACTGTGCTGAGAAGGCGGACAGAGCAGGGAGAAAAACACACAACGGTGCCAGGAGCCCTTGTGTAAATCACTATTATACTGTATTTCCTATTTTTTTTTATTATTGTATGGTTTTTTCAATTACATTTTTTTAAAAAAATATGTTTCTATCCCTGGTTGATTGAATCTATGGATGCAGAACCCATGGATATGGAGAGCTGATAGTAATTGAACTCAAAAGCAAAATAAAGGTGCTGTGATATTTTTATGAAATGCTCATGAGAATCAAAGATCAGAGACCAGAACCCAATTTACCCCAAAGTCAGTAGAGCTTAAGCCATAGGGCCTCTCACAGGGAGAGGTCCCTGCCTCAACACCCCCGTGCCTAACTTTTTACATTTACTATTGTATTCTGGTTTTACAAGAAGGCCTCTCAAATAATCTTCAGGTCCCACAAAACCTGGACCTGCCCTGAAACTGACACAGATAAACTGAGATGATTTAGCATCATGTCTAAAGCTAATTAAGTGAGCAAAGCAAAGAAATCGTCAAAGTGTGAAACGTGATCATTTATTTTTTTAAGGCTTTAAGACAAATTCAGCTTATTTTCTAAAGTGAACCCCACTTAAGTGAAATAATAAATCAGTTTGCCAAAGCACAAGTGAATATAAACAGAAGATTCATTTTTACTTCATTAATAAACATCAAATATGAACGGAACCTAACATCAAGCAGGCCAAGGCCTCCTGCTGACAGGAAACAGCTCCTAGTAAGAGCATTAGCAGAAGAACATAAATCCTTCCAGGCAATCACGTGATCATTTCATCATTGAAGTCCTTGCCACAGTCTACTTTGTATCATCCATTTACAGGTCTTGTGAGATGTAACAGAGTGCTGTAATTAAAAGCATACAATCTGGGGCTGGGTTGCCTGGATGTAGATCCCAGCTCTACCACTTACTAGCTATGTGCCCTTGGGCCAATGACTCACCTTCTCTGAGCCTCTGTCTTTTCATCTGTAAAATGGAAATAATAAGGATTGCCACAAGGATTTAAACTGATATTATCACAGTTCTTAGAACTGTGCTTGGTACATAGTAAGTGCTACATAACTGTTGTCTAAATAAATCAACTTATCCATCTAGACTGAAAGCTGTATGGGATTGCTTGTGGGTTCACTCTTGCAACTCCTCACAGTGCCTAACATGGCACACGGTCGGTCATCAGTGAAAGACTGTAGAAAGCAGGGTCACAAACCAGCAACCCAAGGCCCAGGCTGCCCTGCAAATGTGCTTCCCTTGTCCAGCATTGATGTGGTTTGGCTTTGTGTCCCCACTCAAATCTCACCTTGAATTGTGATAATCCCCATGTGTTGTGGGAGGGACCAAGTGGGAAGTAATTGAATCTTGGGAGTGGGTTTTTCCCTGTGCTGTTCTCATGATAGTGAATAAGTCTCACAAAATCTGATGGTTTTATAAAGCGGATTTCCCCCATACACACTCGCTCTTGCCTGCTGCCATGTAAGACGTCCCTTTGCTCCTCATTTACCTTCCGCCATGATTGTGAGGCCTCCCCAGCCATGTGGAACTGTGAGTCCATTAAACCTCTTTCCTTTATAAATTACCCAGTCTCAGATATGTCTTTATTAGCAGTGTGAGAATAGACTAATACAAGCATTTTTTAAAAAAATTTTGAGTCTGAATGCTCATAGGGATGCAGGCATGCATATGTTCTCCATTTTCCTATAAGCTACACTCCCCAAATAGTTACCTCTTTGGTCCTTTAAACTATTTGAGTTTGTCATGCCTGATGTAAATGAATGATCACATAACACATGAACACTGCTACAGTTAGTGGCAGTTTTATGGCTCATTGAAGTAGAGAGATGGGCCCATAAGGAATGGAAATATGAGTCACTTCCACTCCTTGATACCCTACCTGCAAACAGTGTTCCAGTTAACCTACTTATCCCTGTATCTAAACTAAAGGTCTCAGAAGGGAAATAGAAAATCAAGAATCTGAGCAAGTACTTGCTAAGAAACAGAAATGAGTACAACCTAATGTCAGAGCTGGCCAGCCAAGACTTAATCAGTCATGACAAGCTAGGTTATACTGGTGTCAAAAACAGCTAAAATCTCAGCAACTTCAGAACGAACACATGTTTGTCACTCATGCTTTGTCACTAACCCTGGATAGGCAAGGGTTTCTAGTCCACATCACTGTCATCCACGCTCAGCAACCCCTACAGACTATGACTGTCTGGAAATCTTACCAACCATGGTGGAGAGAAAAGAGCTCTTTGGAGGGTCTCCTACTGGCAAGGCTATCCTAGAAGTGACATGATACTTCTGCTCAAAACTCACTGACCAGAATTAGCCACTTGGCCCCAGATGACCACAAGAGCAAGCACAATTCTATAATGTGCCCAGAAGAAGTAAAACAAGAATGTGGGGCAAACAGCACAGGGGATCATAGCTGTGACATTGTTTGGAACTTGGAGTCTCAGGCCAGGATTCTTAAGCTTTTCAAGGAGTTCAACTCGGCAAATATTTCCATTGATACATAACTGCAGAGCAAAGTACTCAGCACTGTGAGAGGGTGTCAGAGGAGATGTAGGCCCTGACACCAAGCAGCTTCAGACTTGGTAAAGAGAAAGCGATGGTATAAAACATTTGAATAACAAGGCCATGTAGTATCGATCACCAAGAACAAAGCCAATAATTGCTGTAGAAGCTGAAAGGGAGGGTGGTTCTGGGATGAAGATAGGACTTGAGCTGGACTCTAGAAAAATATATGGGATTTGCAGGAGTGGAGGGCACTCCAGGTTATGGGCAGCAGGAAGCCAGGGACAAAGGCCCACAGGAGAAATGAGGGTGAAATCATTGCAGGACTCAGGAGTTTGACTTGGCTGTGAGTTGTGTTTGCATGGGAGGCTAGGGTGGGGAAAGGAATCATGTGATGGAAAGAGTGGAATCATTTCACAGAGAGTTTCTGGGGTCTTCAGAGAAACAAGATGGTGGTATGTGGGAGGAAGATCATTTCTCCTGAATAACTCCATTCAAAACCAAGGAATTTGCACCTCCCAATCACTAGCCCTTCCCAGCCACATTTATTCCCAAAACAAGAGTCTCAAATACCCAACAGCTTCCCAGACCTTCTAGGCAGTCACTGAATGGAGACAGTAGTAAACCCTGGGCTGCTCCTGCCTCCAGTTTAAAGCACCTTTGATCACTTCTCCTGCTGACAAAGAATATTCAAGTTCAAGTGAAATAGGCTCTTGTTGCTGGGGTCAGTGCAGCCTTTTCGCTATGTAACATCTGTTTTTAAAATTCGGCTGAGAGCTGAGACCTTGACTTAAATCTGTTTAACTTAAAAAGCAGCAAGAGAACATCTTGTTTTCATGAATGTCCAGGGGCTGTGTGTCAACAAATAAAAGGTCTGTTTGTGGTATTCAAAGTGGAAAAGCTGGTTGTGAGATGTTCTGCCACTGGGATAAATTTATTATGGACTGTTTGTTTCTTGGAATCAAGCACCAGCATTTGAAAAACACGGTGGACCAGCTTTGTTTAAATCAGCATATTTCTGCTTGATGATGGGTTAGAACCATGTTTTTATTGTCGGAAGTTCACGGAGCTGGATGGGTCTAGAAAGATGCTCCCTTTTGTGCCTCCCACCTTAGCCGCATGAAGCTAATGTCTTAATGTGGATTCCCCGGGTCTACATGAATTCTGGCAACAGCTTCTGATGGATCATTATTTTTATGTAACTTATGTAGGACCTGAAGTGGGAAAGAAGTGAGTGAGACTAGTTCACCATCCCTCAAATCTGACTAGTTGCTTTTCTCCTCACCCACCAATTCAGGAGAGAGAAGTGGAAAGGAATTATATTTATCTGCAGGTAGGGGAGAGAATGTCTGGCACGTACCCGATGTCAATTTAATTTATTGAATGAATACAAACTCCAGTCTGATAAATTTATGTTCCCTGTATGAATTCATGTCTGTATATATATTAATGTCATTCCTTTTGGAAAAAGTGATTACCGCCCAGATCTTTTTTTTTTTTTTGAGACGGAGTCTCGCTCTGTCGCCCAGGCTGGAGTGCAGTGGCCTGATCTCAGCTCACTGCAA
>NW_012115154.1:2921954-2942288 GCF_000951035.1 Colobus angolensis palliatus
TTTGCTATTGTGAATAGTGCTGCAATAAACATGAGTGCATGTGTCTTTATAGGAGAATGATTTATAATCCTTTCGGTATACACCCAGTAATGGGATTGCTGGGTCGAATGGTATTTCTAGTTCTAAGTCCTTGAAGAATTGCCACACTGTCTTCCACAATGATTGAACTAATTTACATTCCCACCAACAGTGTAAAAGCGTTCCTATTTCTCCACACGGTCTCCAGCATCTGTTGTTTCCTGACTTTTTAATGATCGCTATTGAATGCTTTTATTAAAGTTCTCATTGGGATGATAGTTATAGAGTCTCAGCCACTCTTGACTGTATCTGAATTTAAATATAATGCAGAAGACGACAGGACTTATAATGCAGCTGAATATGTACGGGCCTTTTGTGTGATGACACACTCACATTCATTTGGCCATACACACTACTGAAGGTCACGGCGGGATAGGCTAAACTATCTCTATTTTCTCGATTTAAGGTGGTCAGCTACATCTGACATATAGCTGGCCAGGATTAATGTCATAGCACAGGGCCGTAGTTTAGGATGTTTTTCCCCTCAAATGAGTAACTCATTCCTGGTGGGATAAATCTGTGACTTTAGCCTTATTAGCAAGTAATTCTGGCCCACGAAGCTATCTGGTAAAGGCAGTGTGATATGGTTCGGACTTGTGTCCCTGCCAAATCTCATGTCAAATTGTGATCCCCATTGTTGGAGGAGGGGCCTGGTGGGAGGCGACTGGATCATGGGGAAGGATTTCCCTCTTGCTGTTCTCCTGATATGGAGTGAGTTCTCACAAGATAAGGCTGTTTAAAAGTGTGCAGCACCTCCCCTTCTCTTTCTTCCTCCTACTCGGCCATGTCAGGCATGCCTGCTTCCTGTTTGCCTTCTACAATGATTGAAAGTCTCCTGAGGCCGGCCAGTCATCGTGGCTCACGCCTATAATCCCAGCACTTAGGGAGGCTGAGGCAGGCGGATCACGAGGTCAGGAGATAGAGACCATCCTGGCTAACACAGTCAAACCCCATCTCTACTAAAAATACCAAAAAACTTAGCCGGGAGTGGTGGCACACGCCTGTACTTGGGAGGCTGAGGCAGGAGAATGGTGTGAACCCAGGAAGGGGAGCTTACAGTGAGCCGAGATCGTGCCACTGCACTCCAGTCTGGGCGACAGAGCAAAACTCCATTTCAAAAAAAAAAAAAAAAAAAAAAGTCTCCTGAGGCCTCCCCAGCCATGTTACTTATACAGTCTGCAGAATAATGAGCCAAGTAACTCTTTTCTTTATAAATTACACAGTCTCAGATAGTTCTTTAGAACACTGCAAGAGCAGACTAATGCACAGTGCAAGGATCTAGGGTCAGAAAGGTGTTTTGGTACTCAACAGACCTATGGCTTAATATCCACATTCACTTGTCCAGCAGTCAATGCAGATCTTTCTGGTGATCAAGCAAAATATGAATGCTTTCACTTGAGGGGTACGAAGGTGGATTCATTTGCTCCATTTTTCTTTGGCTGCCTGTGTAGATGGAATTGAAATGGGAATGATAGGTGCATTCCAAAGGATCTCAAGAGAAATGCTCATTCGTTTACAAGAGGTGCAATCCCACAATAGTTTCTTGCTTTGTGTATTTGAAAACATTCCCAAAGAAGCAAAGTTGGATGCAGAAAAAATACTGGGAGAAAAGAAAAATAATACTCCAAATTCTGAACAATTCTACTTTAATATGTTGATCTGTCTGCCAGCTGGCCACAGGGTTGACTACTTGTAATATATACTTTTGGTAGGCCGCATGTAGTTCTTGGAACTGTTTATATTAGAGGCTGCAGAAACTTAATTATTCCAAAATTGGCAGAGTGCTCTTTGGTTACTTAATACAAAATTGCTTAGTCATCTTTAAACATAGTGTGGACAGCTTTTGTTTAAGTGTGAAAAATTAGGAATTGCAAATGTACTCCAAAGAGATTTTAAGTCAGGGAGAGAAACAAGAAAGTATCATTCTTTCAAGATATTCAGCAGGTGGTTGCCACATGTTTTAATTTGACAAGCTAGGTAACTGTCGAGTTGAAGTCCTTGATTACAAGTGTTTTTCCATTTTCTTTGTAGGTACTGTCAGAAGTAGAAAGCTGTTGCTGCTGCTTCTTAGATGGTATTCTAATCCTACACTCTGCAAAGTGTAGGTTTTTCAGCAAGAGTGTGAGGAACTCTAACATCAGCTGCTGGAACAGCTTTCTTGTTCTAAGAAGCGAGCAAGGATGCCGTTTCAAGCTGGTTGTCACGAAGATCCTCCTTTTGCCTCTTTTGGTTTGAATCCTTGAACTGTTGCCTTCCACATATAGTACAGAGCTATAGTGCTTTAGCGAGGAAACAGGCAGGCAGAGTGAGCTTCTTCTGTGTATCTTAAAGTCTAAAGTGGCGCCGGAAGTTTCTAGTTTTTCCAGGAATGCCCATGGCAACCTCACACTTTTCCTGTGATCTGGGCTGGGGCTCCTAAGAGATGGTGAGAAAAGATAAAAGTCCCGTAGCCAATGGGTTGCCACACGAGGCCTGGGAAGGGTAGGGTCCCAAGCAAACCTCCAGAACGGTGCCTTATGTTTCTAATTACTGAGCATGGTTAGAGAGCACAATCAGGCAACACTTTTTTCAGACTGATGGAAACATTTAAATTGGCTCTGAATGTCAGTGTTTTCTAATTATGATGGAGGAGTAGCAAGGACTTTCCAAAGGCTGCGGAAATTTGAAGTATATCAGCTGAATTCTGATTCTCTTCTTGTCTTATTCATCATGTCTTCTTTTTCTTTCAACATCCAAGAACAAACCTATTCCCTCAGTTAAATGCCTAATACTCCTCTTCCTGAAATCGAAATGTCTCTCTAAGACCAAGTTCTTTTCCACTAGAGAAAAACAACCACAACTACAAATCAAAATGTAAAATAGAGTTCCATAGTAAACCACCACCATTTCCAAGGTTACTAAGAGCTCAGCCAGAGACACTGCCTTTTGATAACATCTTAGCTAAGTTCATTCGTTTAACAACTAAGTTTAACAAATAAGCACTGCCCTGGCATCTGTTCCAACTCAACAAGTGTGAGCCTAATGCTGAATATAAGAAAAATAGTCGGTTAAGAACTTCGAGGAATCACGAAAGAGAGTAATTACTTCTAAGATATAACAGCCTTTTACAGAAGACAAATATGTATTTGGTAATTAAAATACAAGCTATAGACTAAGTGCTCCAATAGAAATACAATATGGGTATCAGTACAAACTCAGGTTACTGGGTCACTTGTTCAAAGATCCTATGGTTTTGTTCTATTCTTAAGCAGGCCCCAACTGTGAGCCATTCCCTACCTGATAAAAAGTCCGGGTATCCCCAAACTAACAAATAAGTGAAACTACTATCGAAATGACTCATTACTATCTAAATTACCATCTAAATGTAAAGAAAGAGGAATCAATCTTTCAACTTATTATTTATCTGTAAATGTATATGCTTAAATTATATGTCTGTTACGTCCAAGGGACATAGCAGATAATGTCCTTTAGTTGGGTTTCGAAGCTTTCCACCTTGGGTTATAAACTTCTAGAAGATAGTTTTTAACCTGCTTTGCACTTCCAGAATACAGTAGACACACCTGATGATCATGATGAATAGACGTCAAATAATTCACTAGAGAGTAATTAGTCCCTGATCAATAACAGCTTGTCCTTCACATACAAAAATACTGCTATTAACAAAGCACCTCTAGAACACACCTTTGAATTGTTTTCAGCAATATAAATGGATTTGCATCCTGCCATCTAAGCTCTCCTACTTCATATTAGCAGGACAGCTGGCCAAGGCTCTGTATGTGGTTTTTGATCACTAAACTGGAAGTGTTAGTTGAGCAAACCATTCACAAAAAGCAGGCACATGAGTTGCTGACTTTTTTTTTTTTAAGATGAGTAGTTCAGCAAGTCCAGAAGGTCATGCACAAATTAAACTACTTTTATGTAAAATATGGTGATCTCTGCAGAATGTTTACAATTGGGAAAGACCCATGGTTTCTGAACTTTCATTCCATGTGAACCACTCTTGGGCCTTGTTACTTAACTTGAAGTGTGATCTTTCTTCAGCCAGTGTGTCTCAGCTTCTTTTGCATTTGCCAAACATTTTACTTTCCTCAGTTGCAAGTGCCCAGTCACAGCAAGATTGCCCCCATCCAAAGAGCCTCCACAGGAAAATGGAGAGAGTATCAGTGAGGGAATTAGGAGAGCACAGCCATGCTTTGAGAGGTTGCCCTATATAACAACCCACACCTTATCGTATCTTTTCTATGAGATTGTAAGGTCTTTGAAGACGGAGACCATGTCTAACTTACCTTCATGTCTCTGAAGTGCATAGCATTACTTCACTCAGTACAATCACTTCATATTAGGAGTTGGAAGATCTATTTTTTGTTTTTCCTGAGACAGTCTTGTTCTATCACCAGGCTGGAGTGCATTGGTGTGACCTCAGCTTACTGCAACTTCCACCTCCTGGGTTCAAGTGATTCTCCTGCCTCAGCCTCTTGAGTAGCTGGGACTACAGGCGCCCGCCACCACACCCATCTAATTTTTGTAATTTGAGTAGAGACAGGGTTTCACCATGTTGGCCAGGATGGTCTTGATCCCCTGACCTCGTGATCCACCTGTCTCGGCCTCCCAAAGTGCTGGGATCACAGGTGTGAGCCACCATGCCCAGCCAGAAGTTGGAAGATCTTATAGCAGGGCTGTCCAATAGAACTTTCTGCAGTGGTGAAAATGTTCTCTGCACCATCTTATATGGGGGCCACTAACCACATAATGGCCACTGAGCTCTTGAAATGGGACTGGCGAAACTGAATTTTAAATTTTATCTATTTTCAATTAAATTTAAATGACCTCATGGCTGGTGGCTACCATATTGGACAGCATAACCTTAGAATCTTAAAATCATATTTGCACCATAACCTTAAACAGATGGCCACTTCACTTCTCCCTGGCTTTTTTCAGAGACAGGGATCTCTGCCCTTTCCAGGCACCTCCATTTTTGGGTAGTTCTGCTGGAGCTGGCCCTCCCTGCATCTGCATTATGTGTGCTAATATTGTGAATGCCTCTGTTAGGCATACATTTAGAAAGCATCTTTACATATTTGTAGCAAGTCTATGCATTTTTTCTCACATGGACACAAGTTAGTGGAGAATTTCCACTTTGCCTTAGGGTTTACACTTACGTCATTTGCTCTTCTCTAGGGGCCAAAAGAGCAGCATGCCTATTCTGATTTAGCATTAAACTCTGTCTTTCAGCCTAATTCTCCTTGAGTTCATCAAGGAAAAGTATTTAAATGCTTGAAAAGAAAACAAAAGTCATGTTGCACATTTTCACTTCTCTTCACTCTTCTAAGCAACTTTCAAGTTGGTTTAGAAATTAGTCTAAATGCCAATCCTGGTTTTCCACTGATTTGTAGTGGTTAAGGAGCTAACGTCAAAGCTTTATATGTCTCAGTCTCCTTTCTTTAAATGGGGTTGAATTCATTCTTCTTACCTGAGAGGATCAAATAACGGTAACCATAAAGTTTTGAAAAATGTAAAGTGCTCCAAATTAAGGTGGTTTTATTTGTGATAACACTGGAAGATGCAACCTAAAGTCCCTAAACATGGTGTCTTCCTAAGTGTTGATGTTAGTATATACAAAAACCATCATTTCACAAATCTAAACTACCCAAACTGTCTGCTACTCAGAAGGTGAAAGAGAGGGCATAAAGACATTGGCTTTAATAATGCCAGGTCTTCTGTTTGCTAGTGGAGAAGTACAAATAGAGAAATGGTAATACTAAAAGATTATGCAGGGAAGGCAAGGGAAAAACAGGTCATAACCTGTTAACCTGCCCTTAGTAGGGCTTTGTGTTTTAGATTCCACTGATTAGAGAAAAGAAACACCTTGAAAGGACAAAGTGCCTCAGGTTGATTGTATTCATTCTTATTTCTATGCTGCTGTTCTTGACAGACCTGCCTTGGTAAATGCAAGTGTTTTTTTAAAGTAGCACAGATTTTTGGAACAAGATGGTGAAGGTTGAGCTAAAGTTAAGCGTAAACCGTACATTATAATCCATTTGTGTATTTGGTTTTCGAATCCCAAATGAACCATTCAGTTCAGAAAAGAGCAAAGTGGGTTGATAAATTGATTTTTTCGAAAAGGACAAAAGTTCATTTTGTACAGTCGGAAAGAAAGTGCTGCCAGATTTACTGTGTAACTACTGCAAATGTGGGTTTATATAATTTTTGAGATTTATACATAGTCGATTACCAAGGTCTTTGATTCACTTTGTAAACACTGATCAGTCAATAAAGTACAGAGAGATGAATTGGCTTGAATTACATTTTCCATACTCAGAATAGTAAAATCTAGAATAAAAATCCAGTGGCTCAAATTGGCTACAATTTCTGAGTGCCTACTCTGTCCCCATTGTGGGAAAATTTTTTAAAAGACTATATCTTTTCATAAGTGGCCTTAAGAACAAAAGCATATGGAAAGTAAAATATTAATACAAATATTTAAAGATCAGTGAAAGAGAACAATTGATGAGCTGCAGCCGACAATGTGTTATTGATTATCAAAACGAATTATAGACATTCAAGGAGGGAATTGTCACACTTAAGCTAGGGTTCTCAGGAAAGGGTATCGTGAGGGAAGTAAAATTTGAGCACGAAATTCATGATTGAATAAAAATATGGATAGTGAAGATGTGGATTACAAAGAATGAGTAAAAATGTAGAGGTAGAAAGTTGTAAGACATATTTGAGAGGTAATAAAGTATTTTTTATCTAGAATGCTGTGGTATGATCAGCTTGAAAGGAAGGTTAATGGTTTCTAGATCAAACAATTAAATGAGAACAGACTTAGATACTCAAGACATTTACATCTGGGAAGGAGGAAGAAGCATGGATATGTGGGCATACTAAGATACCGAAGAAGAGTATGCAATGATGCTGTCGAGGATACAGCCATCCTGATTTATGAATTTTACAAAGCCCTAACAATAAATTAACAGAGATGAAATAAGCATTTGGAAGGCTAATTCAATTGAGATCTTTTGTGACTTGATAATTTTATGATTTAAACTAAACAGGTTGTAAACTGAAGGCACAGGTAATTTTTAGGATTATTTCTTACCTAAGGTTATATGATCCAATGAATCAATGTGGCAATCAGTGATAATAGTCCTCTCAGAACTTCTTTGGGGCACTCTTGTTTGTTCCCTGAAATGGAAAACAAATCCTAGAAAGAGTGGATTAGTCCTATTATAGTGGTTAAGAGCATACACTTTGAAATTCCATAAAATGGGAATTATACTAGCTACCTCACAGATTTGTTACCCAGATAAAGTAAAATTACATATATTTTAATGGCCCAGCAGAGCTACCAGCCATGAAAAGACTTGAAGGAAACTTAAATGTGTATTGTTAAGTAGAATATGCCAATCAGAAAAGGCTACAGACATACTGTATGATTCCAACTATATGATATTCTGGAAAAGCCAAAGCTGTAGAGACATAAAAACATCAGTGGTTGCCAGGATTTGGGAGTAAGGAGAGGGAAAGGATGAATGAGTGGAGCAGGTGGGATTTTTAGGGCAGTGAAACTGTTCTGTATGAGGCTACTATGGTGAATACGTGACATTCGGTATTTGGTGAAACCTTTGAAACTGTACAACAAAGAGTGAACCTTAATGTAAACTATGAACTTTAGTTAATAATAATGCATGAATATTGGTTTGTCAATTGGAACAAATGTACCACACTACTGCAAGATGTTCCTAATAGTTTCCTAGGGCTGCCATAACAAAGTACCACACACTAGTTGGTTTAGAATAACAGTAATTTCTTGTCCCACTGTTATGGAGAGCTGAAGTTTGAAATGGAGGTGTCAGCATGGCCAGGCTCCCTCCGAATGCGCTGGGGAACGGTTTGCCCCATTTCTCTTTCCCAGCTTTCTGGTGAAAACCTTAGGTCTTCCTTGTCTCCATTTTCTCATGGCATCTCACCATGCCTTCACATTATCTCCCGTCTGTGTGTGTTTGTCTCTGTGCCAAATTTCCTCTTTTCATAAGGACACCATTATATTGGATAAGGGACCACCCTAATCACCTCATCTTGACTACATCTGCAAAGACTCTATCTCCAAATGCAGGAGAAAATGTGGGCAGGAGTTGGGGAGGGGGGAATATATGGGAACTCTGTACTCTCTACTCGCTTTTTTCCTGCTCTAAGCAATAAAGTCTATTCATTAAAACGTTAAAGGCTTAAAAAATGGCCTGCCACATAGTACATATTCAATAAATGTTAGTTCCCTTTGGATGCTGCATTAACTTATTCAGTGTCCCTGATACAACAGATTTTATTCTTCTTGCATTCCAAACCAATACTGGCACTGCCCAAAAAGTAGATAAGACTTAGCTTCTTCCATATGGCTTTGTCCCTAAGTGTTGAGTGCTGGGGTAGAAAGTCACCTGCTCACAAACATCTCCTGCCTTGACTGAATTTACACATGTGCGCATGCACAGGTGAGTACACCCACACACACCTAAAATGGCTTATCTGCCACCAACCCTGACCCAAACAAAAGCAGAAACTTACTAGTTCTCCTTGTAAAGGCGTCACAGGAAATATCTATACTGAGGGCCACATGCCCATAGAGGGAAAAAGAAAAACAGCAAAAACTTTGTGAATATAAAACATAATAAATTTCTTGGTTGAAAGATGCACATTAGCTATTGAACTAAATTTTTAAAGAAAAAGAGCCATAAATTAGTTTTAATAAATATAGACATACTTTAATTTCCAACATAGGGTGAGATATAGAGAAGAAAAACAAGTGACAAAGAAAGAGAAAAATGTTTTAATGTCAGAAGAAATACCAATCAATATTCTGCCTTTGAAAAGAGGCAGAGAAAAAAAGCAAGGAGGAAAGAAAGGAAAGAGAGGAAAGTCCCGGAAGCCCTGGCATGATGGTAAGATGCAGGACACACCTCTTGTCACATCGTGCCAATCCCCTGGGCCGCAGGCTTGTGGCTTTGTTCAAAAAGAAGGGCAGGTCAGGCACGGTGGCTCATGCCTATAATCCCAGCACCTTGGGAGGCCGAGGTGGGAGGATCACCTGAGGTCAGGAGTTCGAGACCAGCCTGGCCAACGTGGTAAAACCCCCGTCTCTACTAAAAATAACAAAATTAGCCAGGCGTGGTGGTGTACTCCTGTAATCCCAAGGACTCGGGAGGCTGAGGCAGGAGAATTTCTCGAACGTGGGAGGCAGAGGCTGCAGTGAGCCGAGATTATGTCATTGCACTCCAGCTTGGGTGACAAGAGTGAAACTCCATTTCAAAAAAAGAAAAAAAAGGAAGGGCAGTGGTGTATTCGATGATTGAAATCTTTTTTCTTTCCCTTTTTTTTTGAGATGGAGTCTTGCTCTGTTGCTCAGGCTGGAGTGAAGTGGCCCAATCTCAGCTCACTGCAAACTCCACCTCACGGGTTCAAGTGATTCTCCTGCCTCAGTCTCCCAAGTAGCTAGGATTACAGTAATCTGCCACCACACCCAGCTAATTTGTTGTGTTTTTAGTAAAGATGGGGTTTCACCATGTTGGCCAGGCTGGTCTCGAACTCCTGACCTCAAGTGATCCACCCACCTCGGCCTCCCAAAGTGTTGGGATTACCAGCATCTGGCCTGAAACCTTTAACACTGACTTATTTCTTAATCATGGCAGTGTAGGCAGGCCCTGTTTTAAAAGAAAATCCAATCTATGAGAACCCATATTGAAAACACAGACATGTCCATAGGTGATGACTTATCTGCCTCTGTTAAGGTTTTTGTTTTTCCCCTCTTTACGAAAGAAGCCACCTCAGTAAATCTTTCTATAGCATGACCAATTTAGATTTTCATAAAACTCTCCAAGAACCCATCTGTCACAAACATCAATACTTAGCTCTTTCACACTATTTGTGACACCCAGAGCGTCATGACTGATGGAATCTCCCTGTCTTGACTTTTCATCCCTTCATTGGTTGAGAGTTTGTTTCCTAACCAATGTTGCTGAAAAGAATTCAGCACTGAGTAGGGGTAGGGCAGGAAATGAGGGATTACTGCCTGGGGACATAGAAGAGAGAAAAAAAAAAAAATCAGTTACCATTCTACCTAGACATGGCTCCTCTTACAAAGGAAAGATGCTAGAGAAGGGCCGAAAAGCTCTGTGATATAAGGGTGCAGGGATGAAGGAGGATCTCCAGCCCCATCCTGGGTTGATACTGAGAACAACTTTCATAAACACACACACCTTCTCTCTCCCACACACAAGACACACACACCACACACACACCACCAAGAGTCATACCACATGGTACACAGATGTGGTTTTGTGCTTTCCTCTAAGCTACACCCACTCATGTGCACAAAGCCTCACCTAGAAAAGCACTGGTGTGTAGGAAATGGCACACACACTCTCTCTTTCCCTCTGGGTGCCTCCACATATATACTCAGCAGCACTCAAATGACAGGTAGTTTTTCTATGGCTGGGAAGGAAAAAATGCCCAAGTAAGCAAGAGAAGGTGAGAAGTGGGAGAAGAGAATGGGTAGGAGAAAAAGAATTTGCGTGGGTTGAGAGTCAATGAGGATGGCCAGCGGAAGTGACCTCACGATGTTAGTTTCACTTCCCTCTAAGTATTCCAAGACTCTGCCGGGCTCTGCAGACCATGTACCTCTCCAGCCTGCTTGGAGATACTCATTTCATTGCTCATTAGCACCTCCACCAGAGGTATAGGCTGAGAACCACTGTTGCTGACAAACAGCCAGAATGACTGCTTAAATTTGATGAGGTAGGAACAAAAACCAGACAGAGGCTTAGAGGATGCTCTTCAAGCTACTTGGATAAATTTTAAAAGGTAAAATTGTTTGCTTACAGACGGACCTCTTTTTCCCATGTCTGTTTGCTATTGCTAAAGTTATACAAGGGGCACTTTATATGCAACAAAAGACCACATTGAAGGAAGAGAAGAGTCTACTCTCCCACTACACCTGGCATTCGAGTCCACGAGTTTAGACCCGACTGTCCACGGGGCTGTCCTCACACACTCCTGCCCTGTGGTCAGAACAGGCGCCTACCCCAGGGAGAAGGGCCCTCGGATGGCCTCTTAGGGAACTCTCAAATCACTTTTTCTTTTTCCATTCAGATAATTGTAGACTAGATTGGAAAGTGTAGCAAAATTTCTTTATGGTCGATGAAATAATAAGAAAGAAAATGAGTTGTTTCTTTCCCAGCTAGCAAAGCCTCAGGAAGTACTCTTGGTAAGAGTAAGATAGATAAACACCAAAAATTTAAAACTCCCAATAAACACCAAGATTTGAATTTCTAAAGATTTATAAGCAACATTAATAACACCTTAGATGATAAAAAGGGGAAAAATTCAAACATTGTATAGTTTTGCTTTTGTTGGCTGAGCTTTTAGTTTTGTTTTTGTGGGATTTTTTAAGAGGGGAAAAAACATTTGAAAATAAAAGAATTGGACAATTTATTTAAGAAGGTTTCTGAACTTGGCTTCAAAATCTAAGTTTTGCTTTTTGCTCCTTCAAACAAAGATGCCTTCAGGTATGATGGCTTTAGGTTTTGCACAGCTCCTTATTTTTTCACACAGGGCAAATGGCTTGTCTCATGTGCACAGAAAGGGCTGGAAAATATTTTTGTGATTCGAGTGCAGCAGAGAGTCTAGGATTCCAGAGGAAGTGGAGGCCTCCCGTTCCGCACAGGAAACAATCTTCAAGCAGGCCTTAAATGCCAGATTCCAGGCCGAGTTTAACTAACCACTGACAGCTCTGTAAACAAAGCGAGGACAAAAAGAGCCCGCTTCCCCCTTTCTGGTAGTCATTTTGGGTTTGGGGGCTGCAGGGGAATTCTGGAATACTTGACTCCATGGCACAAAAACGCAGGGGAAACGGGCTCCTCATTTAAAGAGTTGGAAGGGGAAGGTCTTTCCGGAATTAAAACCATCACAGAGGAGGTAGGAAAGGGTAAAATGGTTGGGTTACATCCGTGGAAAGAGCAGTGATTTTAGAACTTGGAAAACAGCTTGATCACCACTTAACTGCTTTTAAAAATGTTGCTTCATGATGTTTATTCATGATGTTACTGCTGCAGTCTTTATTAAAATCCTGATGCTTCTTTGAGAATATGCACATTATATGCCTAGATATTGTATTATTTTATTTCTCGCTTTCACTTTTCTCATACTTCCTACATATTCCTCTTCTTGCCACTTTTCTTTTCTGTTTATCATTCCTGTTTTCCTCCTTCTTTGTTCACTTTTTCATAACTTTGGTCTGGGGTTCAGCAACTTACAAAGAACAAAATCATTCAGTAGAATTTCAAGTGACTCTACCAATATTTCAAGTCTTCAAAACCTCTCTGTCTCCTGAGGTCTTTTTAAAAGAGTATATAATCTTGGGATCTTACTTATTTGTCTCTGAGAGATTCATGAATGAGACTGAATTTAACTTGGCTCAGGAGTCAGAAATTGATCACTGGCTACCTTATCAGCTTTCTAAGAGTAAAGAAAAATCAGGAGAATGGCAAATGGGAAAGAGGGTCCACAGTGACTGAAAGAGAGGTAACACAGTGAGTTATCTATGACATTGACTCTACCTCCTCTCCTTCAGGTCCAGACATCATCTGGTCTCCCTGAACCTGAAATCACACCATGGATGATTTTGAACGTCGCAGAGAACTTAGAAGGCAAAAGAGGGAGGAGATGCGACTCGAAGCAGAAAGGTAAGGATCTAGGGTGAAAAATACTTGTATTCCCTTATTAACAACGTTGGTTTCAGGCCTCAAAGACCATCCTTCTGAGAGGCCAAATGTGGTCATATTGCACACCAAACTGTTCGCAAAAGCAGTTATGGAAAATTTTTCTGCTGAGACTCTAAATTTAGCATTTAAAAAAGGAAAACAAACAAGGATCAAGAAAAAGAGAAATTTGAGAGGAATCAATTGATAATTGCATATTGATAATTGCATTTAATCAATACCTTTCACATTGGAATGTCTTAAATGACAAAAGTAATGTGTGAGTGAAGGTTTAAAAAGCTTATATAATAAGAAATGACAGAAAAATGCCAAGTATTGAATATTGGAACCATTTAGGAAATGAGAGTCTTCAATCTAAAAAAAAAAAAAAAAAAGGCAAAAAGCCCTGGATGAATTTTGTGAAAAATTTTCATTCTTATTAGAAAAGTATTGAATCTACAGATCTGCATAGTACAGGTTAATAGTGGGCTATGTTACCGAGGAGATTCTGGGTGTAATTGGAAGCTGTTCATGTCATGTGAGGCCTCTATAGTGGTGACTACGAGGTCAAACTGGGGAGATAAAGCTTTGGCATATAAAACCTGTGGCATAAATGCATATTTTAACATTTTAGGCCTCAGAACAAAGGACAGTGTGGTATTTGATGTGACTTAAATCAGATGTTCTTTTGAGAAAGCAGGTGAGGCATTCACAGAGAGAAAAATGTTAAACAAGGACCTTAAAATCAAATCAATTTTGTTCCTAGTAACTCCAATGCACAGATAAAAGATGACTCTTTAACGATCCCAAAGTAGAAAAGTGGAAACTTACGCCTATAATGAAAAGTATTGTTCTTATGTTCTACTTATTTGCATGGAGAATGCAAAAGCATAAGATAAAATAACTGCCTCTGATAAACTTGGCCAGAGTCAGCCGTCATTCGTGAAATGACTAAACACGTCCACAAGGCACTATGGATGATACCTGCATTCTGTTGGTTCAAATCCTAGCTCTGCCATTTACAAGCTGTGTGGCCCTGAGCAAATTATTTTTCTCTTCAAGCCACAGTTGCCATATATATAAAATAGGCATAATATCTACATAGCCTGTGTGATTGTTGGGAAGATTATTGAGCTTCATCAATAGCCTAGTCAGGTACCTAACACATAGTAGTTTTTTGTAAATGATAGTTTTTCATAAATGATAGCTATTATTGTTATTAACCATTACCACTAGCCAAACAAGTAAGAAACAACATAGCAGCATAGCCAGAGCTAAACAATCATGCCAAGAAAAGGAAAGGTAGACATCATCCTGCAATGGAACTAGTCAGAGAAAGTTTCTTGGTGGAGGTGAGCCATGGAGGAGGTAATGATGGCGATGAAGAGGGAAAGGGAGCCTGTCTAGGTGAAGGAATGACACCGGCAAAAATGCAGAAGTAGAAATAAGAATCCTGGTGCAAGAAATCTGTTGAGTGTTTGAGGGAAAATGGACTGGACTTGTATATCTTGACTGTTCCTATTTGCTATACAAGGAATAAGACAGAGACTTAACAAGGGAGTTATGTGTGATGACACTATGCTAGAGAAACTTATCTACAGCGGACTAGAATATGGGGATACCAGCACTGGAAGAGATAGTATGGAATATAGGATAATGAGGGCCTGAATCAGGTCAGTGAGTGTGGAAATGAAGAAAGATCAAATATGAGAGTCTTTACAGAGGGAGAATTAGCAAACCTTTTAAGAGAGCAAAGAACTTACAGATGATTCCAAAGAATATACGTCTGAGAAGCTGGAAGGAAAGTCTCTGCTTTGTCCCAAATGGAGGATTTCTTTCTTGAATGGTCAGAGGAGCAGTGTTTAATTTCAGGTAGAAACCACATCCAAAAAGAGATTTCCTGCAGGCATGTGGAGACAGGAAATTTCGCTCTTTGTTCAAAAAGGGAGAGAAATCATTATTAGAGAAATAAATGTGGGCAGACACAGTATGGTGGTGCTAGTACAAAAGCTGAAGGGATATTCCCAAAAAAGCAAGTGTAGAAAAAGTGAGCGATCATCAGGGTATAATGGAAACCATCAAAGAAGACAATGTACCAGGGAGATGGGGGAGAACCAGGGAGAGTATGAGGCTCAGTGCTGCGTGGACATGGTGGACATGGAAGTCTTGTGGGCGGTGGCTGGGCTCAGTGAACCACACCTCTTATTCCTTCCAATGCTGTGTTGTTTCACCTCAGGTTCTCATGATAGTCTACAAAACATCTTCATCCAACAACTATTTATTAAGCACTAACCAGGTTTAAGTGTGCTAAGGATGGGAAAAATAATGGTGGTAAAGAAGTAGACATGGTTCCTGCCTTTATGTACCTCAGAGCATGCTAGTAAACCAAAGTGGAACAGAATCAGAAAGCAGACAGGTCAGGGTGTAGGGGCAGGCCTGATAGAGTTGTGGCTAGAGAGGCTCAGGACTGGGGATGTAGACACTGGGCATCAGGCTAGATTGCCATTGTCAGCTTCTTTCCTTTCCATGTGAACAGGGGATCAGGGAATCATTGACAGAGGTGTGACAGAACTAAATTGCTGTGGTTAGAGTCATACTGTCATTAGAGTGAATAAACCCAATTTCTTCAGATTCAGGACTTTGCTTAAGAATTGACCACACAGCTACATGGTTTGTTCCTTCGACTTTTTTGTTTTGTGTGGAAGAATTTGTCTTCTTTTAATTTGTCTTCTTTTTTAATTTGTCTTCTTCATTCTTTTACATTCAGACGTAAAAGGAATGTACACAGTAAATCTTATGTACCCTGAATAACCTAAAATAAACTTACACAAATTAATCCTAACCTTGTTTAACTTACATTTCTGTCTGTATTACTTCTTTTGGGATATTATATTGTTTTCTTTTCTGTTTTTTATTTATTTCTTCTTTTCTTCCTTTTCTTTCTTGCTTCCATTCATTGCCTTCCTTCCTTCCTTCTTCCTTCCTTCCTTCTTTCCTTCTTCCTTCCTTCCTCCTTCCTTCCTTCTTCTTCCTTCCTTCCTTCTTTCCTTCTTCCATTCATTGCCTTCCTTCCTTCCTTCCTTCTTCCTTCCTTCCTTCTTTCCTTCTTCCTTCCTTCCTCCTTCCTTCCTTCTTCTTCCTTCCTTCCTTCTTTCCTTCTTCCTTCCTTCCTCCTTCCTTCCTTCTTCTTCCTTCCTTCCTTCTTTCCTTCCTTCCATCCCTTCCTTCCTTCCTTTTCTCTCTCTCTCTCGCTCTTTCTTTCTTCTTAAGAAAGAGTAGCACTAATGTATTTCCTTATACTCGTACTAAGTTTACCTTTCCATGTTTCAAGGTGAACCTTCTTGTTCTGCTATTCTGAGATTTGGTAAGTCTATGTCCACCCTTCAGAATTTTGTAAAATCTGATCATTTATGAGAATAGTGAAAGTCAGGCTTTATGGTTCAGTCAGCTCTGGTGGGAAAGTGCAGCGTATGTGCAGGAAATAGGTGGCCAGAAGCAGAAATCAAGGCCATCTAAAATCATGGTTTTGATCTGAAGACAAAGGGCACATGAGACCCTGAGCAAGTCCCTCTTCCTTTAGCTCTAGACCCTGGCTTCCTCCTCTAAAATAAGACTAGCCATTTTCTCTGGGGTATTGGTGGTCATTTTAATTTTTTTTTTTTTTTTTTTGCTTTTGGTATTATAGATATTTCTTTACAATGATCATATGTTACTTTATTTAAAGCCAAATAAAAATTAAGGCAATTTTCTATTTTGAAAAAAATAATTCTATGGCCCTATGCAGTATACCTGAGCCCAGATGGGAGAAGACTTAACTTCTCTTTGATTTTAGGGAACTAAAACAAAGATTTCATCCCTGATCTGGAGGGCAGTTACCAACTACTGGTAATAGAGTGGCTCCAAGGCTCAGAGCTGCAGATTCATTCACTTACTCTCAACACATTTTTACTGGGCATCTATTCCACAAACAAGCTGTATTTTGGGTACTGAGAATAGACCCATAGAATAACAGTGTTGGGAAGTATGTGCTTAATCCTTTTCAACCTATCTAAAACCAAGTAAAGATCAAGGAATTATACTTTCATATCCTCAAACATAACATGTACCCCGTATGGGTTCATATTTATTAAAGATGACCTACAGCCTTTGTACACTTCACCCTTGCAGACAGTGTGGGGGACGGGGTACTACGGAGAAGACAAAGTCTATTGACTTTCCTTACCCATAAAAGCTTTCCAAATAAAAATACCCTGTTATTTTTATTTTTATTAGTATTGAGTTTGATTACCAGGTGCAGTTTTACGTTGAAATGATAAACAATTTAAAACTTGTCCTTTTCCCCGGTGTTATAACCATAGATTAAAATAAACCGAATTTTTACACATTTTATTCTTCAGAAATAGACCTTTTCAAAGACTATTTTGCAAGCTAATTGCAGGCGTTGTGCCATGCTGGCTTGCATGTGCTTGGGACTGGCATTTACTCACTGCATCCGAGCTGTCCTGAGACCGTATCGTCCACATATCTCCTTCTAAGGGTTTTAGCCCAGTTCATTTCAAATAACCTCGTTTGCAAACGTAGTGCATCAAAAAACGTACTTCCAGCCGGGCGCAGTGGCTCATGCCTGTAATCCCAGCACTTTGGGAAGCCGAGGTGGGCAGTCAGGAGTTTGAGACCACCTGGCCAACATGGAGAAATCCCATCTCTACTAAAAATGCAAAAAGTATCCATGTGTGTGGTGGGCGCCTGTAATCCTAGCTACTCTGGAGGCTGAATAAGGAGAATCGCTTGAACCTGGGAGACAGAGGGTGCAGTGAGCTGAGATTACGCCACTGCACCCCAGCCTAAGCAACAGAGTGAGACTCAGTTTCAAAAAGAAAAAAAAAGTTTATCCTTCTTTATCTTGCCCCTTAGCCTGTGCAACTTTTATGCCATTACCTTGTCCTTGTCTTTCACTTGGCTTTCTCACTGAGTTCTTGAGATAAGGTCTTCAGATTTGGCAAAAAGGAAGGAAGTACTTCATTTTGTCATAAAAAAATAAAATATAGATGTTGAATACCTTCAAAATGCAAGATACTATACCGAACCATAGGAATCAGTGGTCACCAGTAAATAGTGTCCCAGTAGTCACTAAGCTCCTATTCTAAGGGGATTAGTAACTTTAGAGCAATCGTGACCAAAAGAGGGAGAAAAAAATTTCAGTAGGCAGAATGAAATGAGCAGGTAATCAGTGAAAATCCTTAATGTATTGTTTCTAAGCAAAAGGCACCATTTGCTCACATCTCAAATTAAACTATATTTTAAAAGCAATTACTCATTTGAACAAATAGATAAAAATGTAGTTTCGCTGTTTATTATTCTCCACCAATTTCATGGGAGTAAAAAATTAAATAAGATACATTCTGGCCGGATGCAATGGTTCACTCCTGTAGTCCTAGCACTTTGGGAGGCCAAGGCAGGCAGATCACTTGAGGTCAGGAGTTCGAAACCTGCCTGGCCAACATGGTGAAACCCTGTCTCTACTAAAAACACATGCACAAAAAAATTAGCTGGGCATAGTGGCTGGCACCTGTAATCCCAGCTACTCGGGAGGCTGAGGCAGGAGAATCGCTTGAACCTGGGAGGCGGAGGTTGCAGTGAGCCACGATCATGCCACTGCACTACAATATGGGCGATAGAGCAAAAATAATAAAAATAAAAAAATAAAAATAAAAAAAGCTATATTCTGCTTCCCTTTCTGTTTCTGTCTTTTATTTCAATCCCTCTCCTCTGCCTTCATCTCTGTATTCCTCGGTGTATCTTCATGTGCCCCTTCCCTGGTCCACGTGCATCTTCATCAACACTTGATTTGTTTGTTTCTATGTCTCTTCCATCTGCACTCCTAATCTATCTGCTCTGGATTATGTGTGCATGTGCTATTACATCACCAGGAAATACATACTTCTGGCCAGGAAAGAGGGAGAGAGAAACCCAGTTCTCTTCCTATTCAGCAAGTATAAAAAAAAGTTACACATTTTATGTGTGTCTAGTAAAGATGGACTGCCGCCGGCCCCAGAACTAGCTATGTCTGAATGGAACATTTATGCTCGATATGAATGAGGCAACCACCAGATGTATAATAGTGGGAGGCAGCATAGCTGGCAGTTAAGGGCATGAGCTTTAGCATTGGGCAGCTATAGTGTCAAATCCCAGCTCTGTCACTTATTAACTATGGGATCTACCAAATTATTCAATCTTTCAAATCTTTTGTATCCTCCTCTACAAAATGGGGGTAATAAAAGTATCCACCTCCCTGGGTTTCTGTGAGGATGTAAAAAGATAATACATGAAAATATTAACACAGTGTTATTCATCTAATAAACATTCAATAAACTCATTATTAATTATTATTATCTAATTTGATTCTCTACAACATGGAAATAAAAAATAAAAACATGAAAGGCTTGTTTATTGTTTTGCACATCATCGACGACACAAGCACCATAGGCAAGATGAAGGGCAGGAATTTGTGACTGATTGGAGAGCTTTGAGTGGTTGTGATCGGTAACAGTTTTTGAGGAAGGACTGTGTTGTCTCAGCTGGAAGAATTAGCACCAGTTTAAGTGATTTTTTAAAATTTGGCCGAAAGAATGTTGAGCGATGGGTTATTTTCTTTTTTCTTTGTGTTTTGTTTTGTTTTGTTTTTGAGATGGAGTCTCGCTTTGTCGGCCAGGCTAGAGTACTGTGGAAACACCTGCTCACTGCAAGCTCCGCCTCCCAGGTTCAAGCAATTCTCCTGCCTCACTCAGCCTCTCGAGTAGGCACACACCACCACACCCAGCTAATTTTTGTATTAATTAGAGACGAGGTTTCACCATGTTGGCCAGGCTGGTCTCAAACTCCTGGCCTCAAGTGATCCACCGGCCTCAGCCTCCCAAAGTGCTGGGATAACAGGCTTGAGGAGCTGTGATATGTTTTCTGAGAAACCACCAGCGAAGATTTTATCCATGAGAAAATCTCCAGCAGACATACTTTGCCCGCCATCCCCAGTAAGCGGCTCTCTCACTTTCCAAGATGTGCTCATTACATTCCCAGCATCTGCTTTCTGCACCCAACATGAGTTCCTCTCACTGATCAGAAGAAAGGCCCCTATTGTAGAGTTATGTTATCAGATTCAGAAGCTCACAGACATAAATAAAGGGAATGAAAACACTTGCTATTGTCATCATTCATATATTTTTATGGGCCTCTGAAATAAGCCTGATGATTAGACATTTGAAAGTAAACATTTTTACTACACTATAAAAAGAAGCAATTTTTAAAAATCCATGGGGTCTCTAAAGTCCCCTCCCAGAACTGGATCACTGAGACTTTTTTACATGATTTAATAGAAATGACCAATCAATGATTATACAACACACACCCCATCACACACACAAACACACACACTTACTCAACATGCTTAGCATCAGGGCCTTGACATTTTTAAATAAAATCTTTTAAAATGAAATTTCTGTTATTTTATCAT
>NW_012115154.1:2942385-2943643 GCF_000951035.1 Colobus angolensis palliatus
TATCTATTTATGCTTTTTACAATCTATTTCTTTAGTTTCAGTCCAACTTGAATATAGGGGCATGAACAAGATGAAGTAGATAATTTCCATGTATATGGAGGTTGCAGTGAGCCGAGATCACACCATTGCATTCCAGCCTGGGCGACAACAGCAAAACTCCATTTCAAAAAAAAAAAAAGATTTGTTTTCAAGCAATTGGTCTGAAAGACATTTAAAAATATTTCTGGAAGGTTTCATATCTGTTTGACATAAAAATTATAGGTTTTGATATCTATTTATGCTTTTTACAATCTATTTCTTTAGTTTCAGTCCAACTTGAATATAGGGGCATGAACAAGATGAAGTAGATAATTTCCATGTATAGGGATCCTTATTTGTTTGTGTCCAGTCACATAAAAATACACATACACATTGACATCCTCTCCCTCTTGTACTTTTTTTCTCTGACTCACTCTAAATAGACATTATTTGTTACCTTTGTCAATTTATAGGTAAAGATGACATACTTTGACCAATTTCCACTAGCCTAACAATTCCTCTCAACCTAGAACTATCCTATGCTGTGGTTGCCAGTAGAACATCAAGAATTGAGGATCTACCCAAAGTGGCATCCATTCAATAACCAATTTTGGTACAAAAAATTAAATATCTAGATTCTTAAGGCTCTCACATGCTGATCCATCACTGCATTCTTAGCTGCAAAAAAAAGGTAACAAATATGTAAGTCCATACATTTACATATTAAAAAGCAATTTTGTTTTGTTTTGTTTTGTTTGTTTGTTTCCATATGTAACATTTATAATTTAACAGTCCTCCGTCACCTAGGGAAAGGGAGGATGATGTGGTAGTTAGGTGTGTGAGTGATGAAGTCTGATAGACCTAGTTTCAAATCCTGACTTGGAGAGCTATTAGTTGGGTTACCTTGTGATAAATTAAATATTTCTTGCTCCTTTTTATTTATCTATAAAAATGCCTCATACAGTCATTGTAAAGATTAGGCTGGGCACGGTGGCACACGCCTGTAATCCCAGCACTTTGGGAGGCTGAGATGGGCAGATCACTTGAGGTCAGGAGTTCAAGACCAGCCTGGCCAACATGGTGAAACTCCATCTCTACTAAAAACTACAAAAACAAAAACAAAAAAACAAAAAATTAGCTGCACATGGTGGCAGTCACCTATAATCCCAGCTACTTGGGAGGCTGAGGCAGGAGACTTGCTTGAACCCGGGAGGCAGAGGTTGCAGTAAGCCAAGATCAC
>NW_012115154.1:2946499-2994035 GCF_000951035.1 Colobus angolensis palliatus
CCATTGGTGCCTTTCAGAGAGTAGGATCTAGAGTCATGAAGACTTAGATTCAAATCTCAGAATCCCAGCTGGATTCTTAAGGGTGGTTCTACTCCACCTCTCAGCCCATTTCATCACGTGGAAAATGGCCGTCGGAACAATTCTTCCTTATAAGGTTTAATGTAGATTATAAAGTGCTTGGTAATTCCTGATACATGATTAGTGCTCAGTCTGTTACCTCTCGTTGCTGTTTTTCTGCTGGCTGAAGGACGTGGTAAGAAAGGTGCTCTCAGAAAAGCCATCTCTGGGGTCGCCTCCCAGGAAACTCAGCCTTTTGGCAGCTACCATCTGGGGTATCACTGAACAAGGTACAACTCCATGTGTCAGATGGCTCAGTGTCTAATCTCTTCTCTGTTTCAAATCTGTTTTAGCAGCTACTTTGAAAGTGACGGGACAATTATGGATATAAAGGTCTCTATATAAAAAGAAAATTTACCATTTTATTATCAAGAATGCTTTTCCATTTTCCCTACTTGTTTGAAATCAAGACAAAAGCATACAATAGTCTGGTACATATCAAGGTCTTTGTCACAATTATATATACATATGTGTATGTGTGTATATAATTTAATTAATCATGTATGGTCAGCTCTCTCTACCTGGGGATTCAACCAACCCAGATCAAAAATGTAGTTAGGCCTACCATGGATGCATCTGTGCTAAACATGTACATACTTTTTTCCTTGTCATTATTTCTTAACAATACAGTGTAACAACTATGTTTGTAGCATTTATATTCCCCTGCTGATACTGAGGGATGACTATATTTAAAATACTCTTTTTACCTTGTGAAATTATCATTTCTCTTTTCATGTTGCATAATCTATGGTTTCATTACCATTAAAGCATCAACCAGAAGCTTCTCAGTGCCAACATTATATATATGAATATTGTAATAATAACAGAAGGAAAATCATTTGCCTAATTTTTACGAAATGATTTTGAAAAAGTGTATCCCAAATTACTAATTTATTCATTTTAATTATGAGAAAGCTGATGCATACAAAGTAATCCTATATAATATATATGGAAGTTCTAACTCATCCTAATGCATATCCTATAAACTCACCACACAGCCTAAGACCTAGAACATTTCCAATGCCCCTGAAGCCCCAGGCTCCTCTCCAATCCCTTCCCTTCACCTCCCCACCCCCAGAGGTAACCAGTGTCCTGAATAATTCATTTATTTTAAAATAAAATTTGAAATGAGATCATACGAATTTAGATACTAGCTTCTCCAGGGCCCTGGGATCCAGGCATTCCAAAGATTCTCTCCAGACTCTCAGGTAAAGGTGTCAGTGAGAGCCCACTTCCCTGAGAGGGCGAGAAAGTTTGTCTTTCTAAACACACAGGACAGGCTGGCATGGTGGCTCCTGCGTGTAATGTCAGCCCTTTGGGAGGCTGAGGCGGGCAAATCACTTGAGGTCAGGAGTTTGAGACTAGCCTGGCCAACATGGTGAAAGCCCTTCTCTACTAAAAATACAAAAACTAGCCAGGCATGATAGTGGGCACCCAGAATCCCACCTACTGGGGAGGCTGAGGCAGGAGAATCACTTGAAACCAGGAGGCAGAGGTTGCAGTGAGCTGAGATGTCACCACTGCATTCCAGCCTGGGTGATAGAATGAGACCTTGCCTCAAGAAAAAATAAAAATAAACACACAAGACAAATGTTCTTATGCTGTCTAAAGCTGTAAGAAGTATACAGTGTGAATAAAGAATTCTCATCAAAATAAAATAAAAATATAGGCCAGGTGCAGTGGCTCACTCCTTTGGGATCCCAACATTTTGGGAGGCTGAGGTGGGAGGATCACTTAAGCCCAGAAGTTTGAGACCAGCCTGAGCAACATAGGAAGACCTCATCTCTACAAATAATAATAATAATAAATAGCTGGATAACTGGATGTGGCAGTGTGTGCCTGTAGTACCAGCTACTCTAGAGGCTGAGGTAGGAGGATTACTTGAGCCTGGGAGTTAGAGGCTGCAGTGAGCTGATTGCACCACTGCACTCTAGCCTGGACAGCAGAGGGAGACCTTGTCTCAAAAAAAAAAAAAAGTAATGAAAGCTATCCAATATTTATATTGCACCTCTCTCTTTTGCCCTTTGGTTTTCTCATTGGCCAGCAGGAGTGACAGATCTGCATTTGCAGCTGTCATGTGGTCAGGTGACTGGCAGACAGAAGTGATGACTTCAGTTGCTTTCAAGTCTTCCAAGGAAGTTCTTGACCTTTATTATCCCAAAGGTGCCTAAATGGTGCTACAAGAAAGTACCACAGGGCGTGAATCATGAGCATGTTGGACCAATGTGGTGGCTGTGTAAGTGGATTCTTACTCATCTGTGAATCAGGTTAAAGAGGAATCGTGTGCATATTTTGTGAACAAAATCAGTTCTTTCCACTAGTTTGCTATCTAATGAGCACTATTCATCAGCAGTGGAAAATCAGTTTTTAGCCTATCCTAAATCTGCATTAACTCAGACTGTTTTTGAATTTGTAATCATTTATTCAGGGATATTAGTAAAGTACAACTTTGAATTATTTATAAATAAAGGGTTTGGTTAACATGTTAAATATGTAAGCTACATTCCATGGTTTAGTTTTTAAACACTGGAGAGTACAACTTTTTAAAACCTTTTAAATAACTTTAGAAACATTCACTTACATTGAACAGCTTAATCTGTTAATTATAAATCATTTTTATTTATTCACTATTTGAATAAGCTTCTAACGTTTTGCTAGCCTGGTGGAAGTTACCAGGTAGGTAGACTTGAACATTTTTCAAAATTAAATTTCTTTTAAAGTATTTTATAATTTTTACTGGCCTTCCTTCTAGTTGATCTATTTTAGTGAGACTTGACATTGCATTTGAGATGAGTACCAATGACTAGGTTAGAATGTGAGGGCTTATTTTCCATTTTAATAACTCCCTACATCACATACAGTTCCTTTGTTGGGATAAAAATCTCAGTAAAGTACACATCGGTCACTATTAATAGCAGCTACAAGCCTGTACATTCAGGAGAGTCTCCAGAGAGTGTATTTTAAACCCCACATTGTTTAGAATAGGAAATTCTTCCAATGTTCATATTTTCCACTGTGGGTGACATGGACTATCCCATATCACATCTTCACTGGGTTCTGTTTTCCTGTATCATTTAGAAACCCAGCTGACAGTTTCCAGCGGATTGCTCAATATGTGCTTTTTATTTTTCTAAGGGTAGCCTGGGTCTTTTTGTCCGGTGGGAATTTTGTATGCTTCATGGGGCTCTCCAAATAAAAGCTAGATAACTCAGAGCCGGCACCAAAGCAACTAGGTAATGAAAGAGTCCTTTATTTCTGGAGCTAGTAGCACTACTGTGCCCGCTTAGAATAACAGCAGTCAACCCATTTTTTATTCCCACAGAAAACTTTACACTGTTGGAAGGTTTTCTGGAGGTAGGGGGAGACTCAAGAGACTAATATGAAAAATGAGCAGGAAGTGAGCAAATAAACAAGCAGGATGAGGTGATGGGTCATCAGGCTGATTCAAAGACAAGAAGCATCCTCAGGTCTAATCACACTGCATCTTTCCCAAGGCACGATCGGCAGATACAATACATGTATATCTCTGCCCACTCCTTCCTTGAACAATTCTTCTGTTTCTCTAATCAAAACTGTTGTGTAGATCTTGATCTTTTTTTAGTGGGGGCTCATTTGGGGGATCTAATATTCCCTCACTATTTGTCCTTTGATGAAGAAGATGAGAAAGGACCTATTATTAAGGGGCCTTGGGCAAAAATTGTGATGTAGAAAGAACTGATATCTGATACCTGTCCTTCCTGCTACTACCTTTTAAGATCCTTTAACTCTTCCTATCTAACCATGAGAGTGTATTTTCCCGGAGCCAGCATCTTCATAGCATATCCTGGCTACCTAGGGATTATCATTGCTACAGATGCCCAGTGGCTTTTGAACTGAACAGAATGAAGTTTTTAAAAACTCTAGAGTGAGGCCAGGGAGAAATTCCCAAATCCTTTAGTCTCTAAGTGCCTCACGTCATATAAATTATGTCTCATTGTGGCATTGTCAGAGCTATGGTAGAGCTGAAATCAGAGACATACACCCTTCAGAAAGGTATGTCTTCTAATAAGCTTGTAACGTTTCCCATGAGAACTCTGCCTGAAGTGCAGAATTACTTCTAGAAGACAGATTCTGGTGTCCAGTTGGGGTATGTCATCAGAAATTAACATACGCTGTCTTTCCTACATTCTCTGAAAGGGGGTTGGAAGCCCAAATCATTGGACAGTCTGTAGAGCAACATGTCCAAGAGCACACAGTCAGTGGCAGGGTCAAATCTGGAAACCCTGTCATTTACTGCAACTCTGGCACTTCTTTTCTTTGCATTGTGCGAGGCCCCACTCTCAATTTATTACCACATTAGAGCTAAATGTCCTCTAACTCCTGCTGAAGAGATTGTCTTTTAAAGCAAGGACAAAAGAAAAGACACCGGATAAAAGTTCAGCAGATCAGGGTTTCCTTATCTGTAAAAGAGAACGAACACTTCTCAGGGTGGCTGAGAAAATTAAGCAAGATACAGAAAAAATGTCAGCGAAAGTGTAAAGGGTAATGCACATGACATACGTTTATCATGTTGAAGTGCCTGGGTGATTACATTGGATTCACTTCTATATTAACTACATGGAGAGTTGCAGGTTTCATGCTGGTCATGTGCTACGTTTCAAAGGAATTTTCACACTTCTCACTCTGCTGCCTTATGCTAGCTGACTGGCTGTCAGGCATTCCAGTCTGTCAAAAGTCAGATGCTGAGAAAACACAATGAAATAAAATGTCACCGTCACTCTGCCTAGAGCCTGTCACCTCTGGAGAGGTCTTAGGACCTCAATTGCAGATTAGGAGAGCCAAAGCCATTTTATCTTCCCTTTTCCTTTAGTTGTGAATTGAGGAGAAAATGCAGAAGATTTAAAATTCTGGCTTTATCCCAATCAGAAGGAAACTGTGCTGTGCTTACTAGGAGAACCCTACTCCCACCTTGGGTCTTACATGGCACTTTTTACGTACGTTAACTATTATCATCTATTTTATATGTTTATTTGTTCTCATATCTGTTTTCTCCACCAAACTGAAAGCAACTGTAGATCAGAAACTACATCTTACTCATTTTTATTTCTCCAAGACCAGCATACAATGTTGAATGAACACTAATACATTAGTCCATATCTGTGTATTAAGGCACAACTGTGACAAATTTGCTAAGCTACTTGTGAGGGAGGCAGAAATGTTAGTGACATTCGTTGTGTCTTCTAAATGCTGGCACCATCAATACCTCTCCTGGGGTTTCATCACTCCTCTGCTGAGCCTTCAAGCCATTGCGATTTCAACTCCATATCTTTTCTCTAGAGAAATGAAGAGATTTATCTCATGTATTTCTTTGATTATTAAGGATAATTGGACTTTTACAACATATAATTTTGACCACTTATGCTTATTTAGTTGCATGGTGGAGGCAAACGATATGAATTTGGTAAGAGTCCATTTCCTTTTGTTGGCCTATTTACTCTAGTACTCAAGCCCTTAGTATATCTGCAATTAGTATCTGCATTATAAATCAGATAATCATGAAATTAAAGGGTTTATACCAAACGTACAGGAGTCCAACAGTGAACAAACTGCATAATCAAAAATTTCTCTAATGAAAGAGCAAGCTTGTAGTCAGGAGGAGTAAAGTATCCAGTTAATCCCAGAAGAATAGGCAGAAGTAGGATAAGGGTAGGGACAATCTCTGGCATGTATTTATCAACATTCTTTCTGATAATAGAATGTTTAGCATACAATAGAATGTAGTGTTTAACATACAAGTTGAGTTCAAAGTTTAGATTCCAAATGGTAAATGGTTTTCCAATATTGGGATGTAATGATGGACCAAAAAAGAAAAAGAATGAAGTAATACATTAGAGCCCAATACTTTTTAATCAAAATACGAGGACTTAATTATTTTTTTCCAGTAAAGTCGAGCATTTTTAGAAATGGTTTATGCTCCTTGAGTAGTACTATTTGGAAGAAGGAGGAGGAGTATTTATAAATGGAGTTTCTTCATTATAAAATATACCCTTTGGTTAATTTGTTAACATAAAATTTGTAATTAAAATAAAGTTAGTGAACTGGAACTCTCAAAATACATAGACCCAGAAGCACAATAGAATAGCCTCAGAATTGTATTTTTATCTTTCAGCTTAATTTTTGATTCTTAGATCTACTGGGAAAAGGTCAGAAGGAAAGGTAATTTGAAGTTATCCTAGAAAGACTGAATTCTAAAATACCTAGGAGAATCTCAGATTACTTCAGCCCTCTCTACTTTGCAACATATTTTAGAAAGCTGAATTCGTATTTCAGATCATTGGCTTTCAAATTTGAAGTGACTGTCTGCTTTTTTTTTTTAAGTATCATCTATTTTATTTTTTTGTTGTTGTTGTCTTCATAATGTGTTAACATTAAAAAGCTTTCCAGATGGCTTCTGGCTTTGAAATGAGAAAATTGAATATGTTTTTTTTACGAAATATTTTCCCTTACAAACTTGCCAGGCTGGTTGTTATTCTATAAATTAGTGAGATAAAAAAAGGCCCCACTTGCTTTTCTTGTTTTAATCTTAATAAGAGCTTGATTTCACTGCTCAATAACGTCAAAGTAAAATAGCATCTTAAAATGGAAAAGCTTTCTTCTCCTACTCTATTTCTAATGTCCTGCCTTAGGCTACCATCATAAAGGTATCTAAGATTCTACAGAAGAGCATTTCTGAGAAATACGATTCATAAGGGTCAAATTGCACTAGGTCTCCCAGATTGAAGCAACTGTAATCCACAATATTAATGAGTGTAAAGAAAGAATGGCCAGCAGAAGCTGGCCACGGTGGCTCACACCTATAATCCCAGTACTTTGGGAGGCCAAGGCGGGTGGATCACCTGAGGTCAGGAGTTCGAGACCAGCCTGACCAACACGGTGAGGTCTCTACTAAAAATACAAAATTAGCCGGGCATGGTGGTGCATGCCTGTAATCCCAGCTACCTGGGAGGCTGAGGCAGGAGAATTACTTGAACCCAGGAGGCGGAGGTTGCAGTGAGCCGAGATCACACCATTGCACTCCAGCCTGGGTAACAAGAGCAAAACTCCGTCTCAAAAAAAAAAAAAAAGAAATGGCCAGTAGAAACCTGCATGACTGCCAAGTTCAAGACCTGGTTTGGCCCCGGGGATCTAGGAATATCCAAATGAGGCAGACCTTGAACTCAGGGTTGGTTGAGTTTCAGGGTGGTGACATGAGATTTATGGCTTGAATCTCAGAGTTGTGACATGAAAAGTATTCTCTCCACTTGGAGAAGTGTTTCCTCATGTCTCCCCTTGGCTTGGGTAAAATATTACCTGTGATGATTTCACCTCCCTTTGCTCTGACTTTACACTCATAAAGAAGTCTCTGTTGACTCTGCAGCTTCCTGACATCCTGGCTTGGGGAATGGGAGGTGCCCTGGTTAGGAAATGGGAGTTCTCCGGGCACTGAAGACAGACGGCATTTCTTCTGTCTTAACTGGCACTAGAGATGGCATCAGTCTCTTGTGCATCTGTGAGTTCATCAATCTTCCTGATACCTGTCGACTCTTGAACTCCCAAGATCCAATTTCTGGTGCAGAACTGTTATGAATACTCCAAAAAAAAAGGCTAATCTGTAGAAACCTTTGGAAGAACAAGCAGCATCTCTACTCCAGCGTTGTCCTTCTTCACTCCAGAGAACAAATGACAAGTATTTACTGGCCATCTGTTACATACAAACACCCTTCTAGGCTGTATCAGGTGCAAAAGGGGCTGTAGGAAATATCCCGTCCAGCAAAAATGTTACACTGTAACTTATTCGGTAAAAACAAGTATATGCACAGGAACAATGAATAAATAAGACTCTGTGTATTTGTATTTCTCTCTTTCTTTCTTTCTTTTCTTTCTTTTCTTTCTTTCTGTCTCACTCTGTCACCCAGGCTACAGTGCACTGGTGCAATCTCGGCTCACCGCAGCCTTCACCTCCTGGGTTCAAGTGATTCTCGTGCCTCAGCCTCTGGAGTAGCTGGGGTTATAGGTGCACACCACCATGCCAGGCTAGCTTTTGTATTTTTAATAGAGATGGGGTATTGCTAAGTTGGCCAGGCTGGTTTCTAACTCCTGACCTCAGGTGATCCACCCACCTCAGCCTCCCAAAGTGCTGGGATTACAGGTGTGAGCCCCCACACCTGGCACCATACATTTATTTCTATCTATAGATATCATAATCAAGTGCTGATCCCAGTCAGATATGATTACAAAATATAACAGAACCTAATACAATGTCATTATATAATGTAGGTAATAAACACAACACCTAAAGTATCTGAAACACATAATAGATTATTTCTCTAGCAATAGGAGCAATATGCTTTCATCCAGGTCTTGACCACCCCCCAAAAAGAAGGAAATCAATATTTTTTAAGACTCACTGGAAAAAAATCTGGATTTGATTCCAGTATAAAACCCATGTGTAAATTTAATATCCAGATGCATAAAGTGGACACCAGCAAATAAATTTATGGTTGTGGAAATATTTAGATACTTTGAACAAGAGTGGTACACACTGAGAATTCCGTGGCTTATGAACTAATATATGCTTCCTTTGAAGATTTGACCTTTTCTTCTGCACTAGAATTATCTCCTGAGTCCTTATAATAATTTCCTTCACAACCTGTACCTATGAACAACAAATCTACATTCTAAAATGTAGCACTATGGCTTAGATTCAGTTTCTTATGGGTCGAAATCACATTCTTCACGCACACACTTCTTTCCTAGAATTATATAAAGCAGATATTATCATTATTATTTTCACTGAGACCAGAACCAGGATTTTGTAGATGTGCACCAGCCACCATTCATTCAAAATCCTTAGAGCCCTGCTATTTCCAAGCACTGTTTATTGTTTTAAAGATATGTTTCAAGTTGGAGGGCAGAAAGGAGTTAGAGGCATGATCCTTTTCAGATAGAAACTTTTCAGGAAAAGAAAATAGTCCAGTTGTTTAAAAACCCTGGATTTTAAAAAGAGCTTGGAGAGTCGGCCTAAGTAATTGGTGCAAGACAGTTTACACAGAAACAGGGAGCCTCACAGCAAGTTGGCTGGAGGGGCTGACTCACACATTGCAACATAATTATTTCTCAAATAACATGCAAACAAGAGTGGGCTCAAGCTTTTTGGTTTCTCTCTCCCTAACAAGACAAATTAGAAAGAAATAAAGTCAAATCCAGGAAGACTTCATAGAGGTGAGGCCAGGAACTGGTTCGTAAAGAACCACCAGACTTCAGAGAAGCAAAAGGAGTAAGAGTGGGCATAGGACTTACAAAGCAATTCATTTGGAGAAGAAAAAATAAAAAGCAAAAACCCTGGATGTAGCACAAAACTGAATGAATGATTTCTCTAAGAGATGCTATTATCAATGTGAAAATGATGTTAGGATGTGTTAACAGGAACGTGGCAGGCAGCACTGGGACTTCAGCCAGGCCTTGGTCAGCTTTTATTATGTCCAATTTTGGTTTCCCGTTTGAAGAGTTGTTATAGTCAGGCTGATATTAAAAGGATGGAAAATAGGCATTGGCGTCTAGCCTAGAAAAGACGAGACTAAAGGATGACTTAATACCTGTGGCCCTCGTAGAGATAAGTAGGTTTCTATTTCAGCAACAGGAAATCTAGTTCGATAACAGGATAAATTGAGCGTGAGAGTGATTAAACACTGGGACCTTGATCACAGGATGTCACCTACTGAAGTTCTTTAGCTCTACTGCTTTCAGAGTACTGTTCACTTTCTGTCTTGTAATAGAATTTTTGTATACATGTCTTATCTCCCTTTGGGACTGCCCTTCTTATCTTTGCATCCTCCACAGCACTTAGTGCAATGACTTGCTTGTAGTAAACATTCCAATAGTGCTAAGCGAAGCAAAGCAAAAAGGAATGTGCTGTGACAAAATAAAACTACATGGTCACCATTACAAGGATAATAAGGGAGTGTCACAACCCAAGCCCCTATTACAGGCCTAGAGATAGATGAGGCAAAGAATAATTAAGAAACGTGTATCAACACAGGCCACGAAGAACTACTGGCAGACTAGGGTGAGGAGTAAACTGTGATTTTTCCAAAGCAGCCCCTACATTCAATATCACAGGACATCACAGAGCAGTATAGTTTAAGTGAACATATTCAACGCCATGGCAGAGGCAGGGGATGGGAGATGCCATCAGCTATGGGGGAAGACGATGAGAGGCCAACAGAAAGGAGGAAAGAGATGCTGCCTGTGACTATGTAAACTCCTTTACCTACATTCCTGTTCACCTTGGGATGGGGGAACAGCTGTCGAGGCCAGATTTTTTGCCTAGTTCTAAGAGTACGGAGCCTATGAATTTCTTCATAAGAAAATTTATCTCCAACAGCCTTTTCAAACATCCCCTTTATACTACCTGTACTGTTGCCTCCCTAGTGGTAGATTTATGTGAGTTTCTGTAGGAAGTAAATGACTCTGTGCATGTTGTGTGTGTGCATGTGTGCATATGCATGCATGCATGTATATGTGTGTGTCTCTGTGTGCACACATCTGTATGTGTGTGCATGTGTGCGTATGCATGCATATGTGTATGTGTGTGCATGCGTGCGTATGCATGCATATGTGTATGTGTGTGCATGCGTGTGTATGCATGCCTGTGTGTGTATGTGTCTGTGCATGTGTGCGTATGCATGCATGTATATGTGTGTGCCTGTGTGTGCATGTGTGTCATAAGTGCATTAGGGCGTGTGCACAGTGCTTCCCACATACCTCTCTTTTCCCTAGGGAATTGTTCCAAGGTAGAAGCTATTCTTAAACAACCGCTGCAGACTCTAAAGTCTGGAACAGATCATGTGGTCCGGTCTCCTACCTCCATGAAGTAAAGTTATTTTTTAAAAATCATATTTTCTTAATAAAGGACCACCCTGTGGTAGGAGCTGTTCCTTTCTATTACACTGACCTTCCTCAAACCTTCCCAGCCCAGAATCTCTTTGATGAAAAATTAAACAATAAAGTATCCAGAAACAAAGGATGCTCTGAGTAATCTCAAAGTGGCCCAGACTTTCATTTTTCCTAGTAAAAGAGTCCTGAAGCATCATCAAATTCATGATACCTATTATCTTGCTGAAGGATGACTGGCCCACTTGTTCATGGTGCCAATGAATAGTCATTCGTTCACTTCTCAGAGACACCAGTTCTGGCAGCTGGACACTGGGTACCATTCTCTGCTATGCAGTGAAAGCACACAGGCCTGTAGGTCTCTGCAGGACCAGAACACTGTGCACAAATAACCTTTAGATTGTTATTTCTCAATCCTCTCACCTTGCCTCTCCAGCCCCAGCCACCAGGTCTCAGAGGACTCTTGGAAGCACTTGCCTGGCCCAGCCCTGCTCTGAGCTTGTGATTCACTTGTTATCTCCATGCATCTTCCCGCATTGCCTGTCTTTCATTGGCCTTTGTGCTCTTCCTGTTCCCAGAGAGTGTCTGAACCAGGTCCAAGACTCACTTCTCTCTTCACTGTTCCCATGTTGGTACCCTACCAGGTAGCACGAGTTATAACACCACTGGGTTTTACCATCACAAACTGAAGACAGACAGCTGCTTCCCAAATGCATGCCCCTAATAACAAAGGAGGGTGTGCACTGTTTCCTTTTCCCTCTTTTGGCAACTAGGGAAATAGCCTGGTGGACATCCTGTGTACAACTGGCAATTGGCACACCTTCTGTACATGGATTCTGCACATGTGTGGAAGATCACTAAATTCTTGCTCTCCTCCATGGAAAATACTGGCCAGAAAGAACCACAGACTTTTTTTCAGGTTATTCTATTTTATGAACCTATTCTGAATATGCCAAAACTATACTTGTCACCTCAGAATTGGAGTGGGAGGCTGGGGAGGAGGGAATCAGGAGGTGATAGCTTTCTCGCACAGCTGCGACAAGTAACTACAAACTTGGTGGCTTTAAACAACACAAACTCTATAGGTTAGAAGTCCGACCCAGGCCTCACTGGGCTAACATCAAGGTGTCAGCAGGGCTGCGTTCCTTCCTGGAGGCCCCAGGAGAGAATCCATTTCCTTGCCTTTTCCAGCTTCTAGAGGAAGTTACATTCTCAGGCTCTTGGACCCCCCTCTCCATCTTCAAAGCCATCACCAGTCTAACTGTCTGCCCACCCCGAAGATATAGCTCCCCTAACCACAGCTGGGAAGGGGTCTCTGATTTTAAAGAGCCATGTGATTCATTCCAGTACACCTGGACAATCCAGGATGTTCTCGCCATCTCAGTGCCTTTAATTTCATCACAACTACAAGGTCCCTTTTACCACGCAAATTAACATGTTCTCAGGTTCTGGAGATTTAGGGGAAATGTTATTCTACCTACCACAGAAAACCACTGACTTTTGTAAGTAATTGAAGGGAAAAAATTAATTGGGCAAAATTCGGTAGAAAGAGGAGCGGCAGAATGCCTCGATACATGTTTCTGTCTCAGTTCTAGCGCGAGAAACTCAAGACAAGTCAGTGTGTATTTAAGCACTCTTGTGTGAAGGCAGACATATCTCTATTTTATGAGTGTCTTATGTGCTACTTTTGTCAATATATGTTCAGTGATCATATGTGTAATCAGAGATATTTAAATGCATATATACATAATGACATATGGAGATAATTAAGTTTATTAAACTGTATTTACTCTATAAACTATGACTTCATTTTTTGTTTTGGTTTTTTTTTTTGTTTTTTGGGATGGAGTCTCACTCTGTCGCCTAGGCTGGAGTGCAGTGGCGTGATCTCAGCTCACTGCAACGTCCGCCTCCCGGGTTCAAGCGATTCTCCTGCCTCAACCTCCCAAGTAGCTGGGACTACAGGCACCCGCCACCAACCCCGGGTAATTTTTATATTTTTAGTAGAGACGGGATTTCACCATGTTGGCCAGGCTGGTCTCGAACTCCAGACCTTGACCCACCCGCCTCAGCCTCCCAGAGTGCTGGGATTACAGGCATGAGCCACCTCACCTGGCCTATAAACTATGACTCTGATGACCGCATAGTATTTAAGCAAGAAAACAACCAAAATGTTCTAGCTAAAGTGAAGAGAGCATTTAACCTAACCCAGTTAAACTTTAAGTTGAACACAAGAGTAATTGGGTGACTTGTCTAAATGCTCTGTGCTTTGGTGTCCTTGTCTGCGTGTGATATGAAGCCACAGATCTCAAAGATTGCTTTCATTCTGTGAAAGCGCTCTCAATGTGTGAAGTTGACTGCTTCTCCGGCTATTTACCAAGAGAATAATCTTAACCTTACTTTGTGGAGATCTGATTTGTTCTCACTTGACCAAAAGCCAGTCCCACGAGCAGCTTGGTACCCAAGCACCAGTCTGTTTAGTACTCATTAGAGATGAAGAACCATATTCATAAGTCAAGCTGAGACGCAGTGTCATCTCCAGACAGAATCAACACCACCCCCTTCTCAGGAACTGGAATTTGGCTGCTTTCCAAGCCACTGCTGACCAGGCTCCATTGCCCAGCTTGGCTGATGAGATCACTGCCAGAGTACCATGGGTGCAGACGGGGCCTGCTGTTTCAACATGTTCTCCGGAGGGCTCTTGCCCACATTTCTTGGAGAGGTGTGAGCACCAAACATGCTGAACCATCCAGCCCATCACTGAGCAGGGCTGTCTCTCTTCAACCCTTTTCATTTGGTTTGCATTTTTATGTCATGACTCCTTCCCTGGATAAAAGGGATAAGAGGAGTTTCTCAGATTTGATTTCTCAGTGGGAACTGCTTGCTTTGGAAGCCACCTACACCAATGCTAATTGAGAACAGAGCTCAGAATGGGAGCCTGAGAACTGCACCCGGATGAACTTTTTGGTGGGCTGATTTCTGTTGATCTTGTCAGAATTAGGTTGTATATGCCTGTAATACCATGATCAATTATTTTCCAAAAGGCTGAGCAAATGCATCAGTGTCTTTTTCCTTTGACCACTTACTTACCTTGGAAAAATTATTTGTAGTTAAGCATATAAAGTCTTCATCAGGAAAGCTACTGGGGATCCTGGCCTCACTACCCAGCAATAACATTTCTGGAACTCTCGAAGTAATCAGTGCTCTTTAATCGCTAAACAGGATGGGCTTCTATTAGAGAGATTACAGTAAAAAATAACAATCAGCTCTCTGATGATCCTGTGAGGAGGGAACGGGTGGGGAGGAGTAGATTTGGCTGAGGACAAGCCCAGACTTTCGTCACAGGGACAGACCAACGTGTTAACACAAAGGGAGAACACGGGAGCATCCTGCACCGTGCATTTCAGCCACAGATCACATGGCCCCTCCGCGAGCCCGGCCGACGCCCTGACCGCCCGGCCCGGCCAGGTCTCCGTACCTCTCTGCCCCGCCACCCCTTCCCAACTGCGGACATGCTGGGTGGATCCGGATCGCATGGAAGACGCAGCCTGGCCGCGCTCTCCAAGTGAGTCCTCATTTCGTCTCTTTGGTTTTTCCTTTCTTTTCTTTTCTTTTTTTTTTAAAAAAAAAAAAAAAACGAATTGTTGTAAAAAAAAAAAAAAATGTGGGAGTGGGAGGGGAGAGGAGGAGACACCAGGCAGGAAAGGAATGCAGTGAGTGTGTGAGTTTCAGACCTGTCTGAAACTTTCTGGTTTCCACTTCATGGTTGCTCTGATTCGCTGGTTTTTCTCGTTTCCATTTTAATGGTGGTTTGTGGACCATTTGCCAGGAGTTTATACCTAGGCACGGGGTTTCTGCGTTTCAAATACCAATCCATAAAGCATTGTGTTTCTAAAGGTCTGCTGTTAATTTAGACCTTAGCCCTCCATTCAGAGTGATCCATTTGCAGGGCTCAGAGATTTTGGCTAAACCACACATTGCCCAATCCTTAAAGTAAACAGCCAAAGCCCTCAATATACTGACCATCTGACTAAGACAGAACAAGACCCAGAGCATATGCTATTGATCAGGGAATTGTTCAGATAACGGGCTCCAAGGGTTTAGGATCATGAAATCCTGGAATGTTAAAGCCAGAAGGGAGGCCTTTAGACTCTTTGGTGTAATGCTCTCGTTCAACAGGCAGGGAAACAGAACCCAGAGGGGTAACTCAATTTACCCCAAAGCAGACAACAGTCGGTAGCAAAGCCATGGCTTTGTACTCTCATGCAAAGGGCCATTTTCACACTGGTGTTTATGAGGTTTGAAAAACTTACTGGGTCTTGGGAAAAGGTACCGCACAAGAATTAGAACACCAAATGGCCTTTCAGTAAATCTTTTCCATTTTTGAGAGTTTTGGCACCGATTCAGCATGACAATTGTTGTTCCAGTTGTTCCAGCGTTTGTACAACAGTTAATCAAATAAACAGAGGAACTCATCAGGGTCCTAAAAACAAGACCCATGTCCATTACATTAGCAGATCTCTTGGATAACTAGTTTCTGTAAGTGTGGTTATTCACATGGGACAGCTCAAAGGGACTGTAGAGGTTATCTGTATAGTATAGTGTTTATCAAACTTTTTTAAAAATCAAATTTAATCTTAAAGGGAATGCTATTGTGTGAAGGAGATGTTCTGGTTACAGAGAGAAGGTCTGGGATCTAGAGCTCCTCGTCCTCACTCTACTCTCCAGTCACAGCCTATTGCACAGTTGTACCCCACTCCTCATCCCTCTTCTACCCCCCCTCCCCTCCCTCTTCATCAAAACTTCCTTGGAATCCTAGGTCTCCATGGAACAGTTCAGAAACCTCTGATCTCATTGAAAGCCTTCATTTCAGATGAGGAAACTGAGGCACAGGAAGGGCTTGCCCAGGGTCACACAGCTGGTCCTCAATAGAGCATGGGATGCTAGGAAAAGAGCCCAGTGTAGCTGGCTGTCTCTCTTTCTCTCAACTCATGGTCCTGACACTTGTTTCCACTCCTTCATGCCTATGGTTCTATCAGTCTCCTTTCTCTGTGTCTCCCTTCTCTGTTTACTCTGCCATTTCCTAGATTTCAACAGCTATTGCCTCTCACTGGGATGGTTGTCATTGCCTGCCATCTGGTCCTCGGCCTCTCTCTCCCCCTTCTGATCCAGTCCCCTACAGACCCCACCCTTGAAGATAAAGTCCATTCTCCTTATTACAGCATTCAAAGTTCTCCATCATATACCTTCAATATTTCTTCCCATTCTGACTTCTGCCAGGGAGAATGTTAAAAACATTGCGGGGAAATAAATAAAAGATGGGCATGATTTTATCAGATTCTGCAGAAATGACAAAAGAAATGCACACAGGGATGTCGAGATTTGTAAAAAGTATAGAAGTACCTGATCTAGTGAAATAAGATCACTCACAGCTCCCCACGCTCAACATATACAAGCCACCACTGTTCTGGACTCATTCTATTCCCTACACAGGGAATACCCTCACCCTCCTGTTTCTGACCTCCTTCCTGTTTTGCAAGGCCCTGATCAAATGCTCCCTTCCTCTATAAACTTTCCTCATTCCTCACTTCTCTCACTCTAATAACCGTTGCCCATTCTTCTTTTATTAGCTTTGTACCGTCAATCGAGGAGCATGACGAGGCAAGTCTCAATCATTTTAGGAGGTTTATTTGCCAAAGTTAAGGATGTGCCTGGGAGATAGGTCTCTGCCTTTATCAGAAGACGATTTTGAGGGCTCCAAATTTAAAGGGGAAACGGCGGGGATATTGAGAAGTACACAAGGTTCATGTAAGTGAATCTGCATTTTTTTACATAAGATCACATAAACAAAAGGGGCAGTGGAAAAATGCGGAGAATCTGCATTTTACATATGACAACAGACAAAAATGGGGTAGGGCAACACTCAGATGTGCATTGGTGTCTGGTAGGCCAGGGTGACTGCACCTATAAAGATAAGCTGTCCATTTGCATGGCCATGGTGAAGTTTTAACAGCTCACTAGGAATGTCCTTGTGGACAAAATATGCGGGAGGCTTGTATAGCTTTTCACCTTGTAGCCATCTTATTTAGGAACTAAAAGGGGAAGACTTTGAGTGACCCAGTTCCCAGCTTGACTTTTCCCTTTGTCCAAATGTGTTCAGGGTACCAAAATTTAATTTCCTTTCACAGTACTAAAGTTATTGTTGAACACAGCTATCTTCCCTCCCAATAAATGGTACTTCACTTGAGGGCAGGAACGATTTTGAATCTTTGAATCTTCAGCATCCAGAACAGTGCTGATGCTCTAGAAATCTTCTTTAAGTTTCCTATTATTGAGTAAATCAAACTCAGTTCACCTTAGTTTACATTTTTCATTTGAGCTGTTTGAACACACAAAACCTTCACTCCTTTTGCTTTGCTAGACTGTACTGGGTTAAATGCTGAAACAGGTGCCCAACAAAATGAATTCTAAATTCCTTTGCATTTCTGTCAGATAATTGATCTCTGTTTCATCACCTGTAGAGCAAGATTGGCTGTGATTTTTTAATGAGGCATGTTAAAATTCCTGAATGCCAAGACCTACACGAGGGCCATGTTATTTTCAGGACCAGGTGTGAATGGTTGCTCAGTTATTTAGATTTCAAGGTGTGTTGAATTTGTTCCTACCAAGATCACTGAGAGATTCTGTCACCTGCAGTTTAATATTTTCACTGGTGCTTTTATCATTTTCCCAAAGCCTAAGGAAGTTTACTTCCAACAAGATTTAGGGTTTCCTGTAAATATTTGTTTTAGTCCATAAAGGGTCATTTTTCTTATAGAGAAGTGTGCTTTTATGTATCCTGCAGCTGAAAGTTAAAAGTTGTTTTGTGTGTGTTACATTTTCTAACAAACATGGAAGGGCATATAAATTGTAAAATCATGGGGTCAAGGAAACATAGGAAATTATTTAGTTCATCCCACTGTTTTCTGAGGGAACTGAATCCAAAACAGTGCTGGGAAATAAATAAATGATTGGTAGAATTTTTAAAGATTCTGCAGAAATGACAAAGGAAATGAACACAAGAATATTGAGATTTGTTAAAAGTTTAGGAATTCCTGGTTTATTCAATGTTATCAGGAAATGTAGCATTATAGTTATGCAGGATGCTAAATTTTGTTATATATATATGTGTGTGTATGTATTTAATGGAAACTCTTTGCCTTCATTAAAACAGATATTACAATGCATTTAAAACATTTTCAGATTGCTAGGAGTTGTCCTTAGGAACGTAGTTTTTTAATCATGCTGTAAAACAGTGATACCTCAGGGGATAAGACTCCCATCCAAAAATGGGTCCAGTTATTATGTGATGTCTTCCATCTACTTATTGATGTTTTTAAATCTCTTCTAATACGTATTAATGCGTCTGCCTCTTGTGGTCCCACTCCCTGTTCTGCTGTAGCCAAGAATAACAGGACACCCATCTGTTAGAATTATGTTCAAAGTAAAAATCAACAATCTGGTGAGAGAGGTCTTCTCTCTTACAAAGTAATGGGCATTTACATTTTGTGACTGTTGGTTTGTAGGCCAAACTGTTAAATGTAGTGAACTTCAAGTTTCTCTTCAAAGAATCAGTATGTCAGTATGTTCAGCTCTCTTATTCTTTAATTCTCCATTTTAAAGTTTAACTTCCCGGTTCTCTTTGCCCACTTGCTTCTAGTTTCAGTAAACAACTTTCCCTTTGCCCACTTGCTTCTAGTTTCAGTAAACAACTTTCCCACCAGTCCTAATCAGTAGTTCACATCTGTTCCCCTGGTCACCTGCTCCGTTCTGTCTCATCCTGGTCACCTGCTTTGACCTTTGACCTGAGTCACCCTTGGTCACCTGCTTTGACCTAAGTCATCTTTGATGACCTGTTCCTAACCATCCTTCCCACCAAACTACTCACCCTGCCACTCTGACTCATACCCCTGCCCTCTTTAAAATAGCCAGTCGGAACTGGCTTAGACTGTGCGGTCCAACCCTAGCCAATAGGGAATGACACAGCAGTAGGGGCTACCTGCATCAGGAATAAGAACTCCTGCCCCTCCCCTGTCCAGGTGTGCTCTTGCCATTGTTCCATCTTCAAGGGGCACCCTTTCTGCAGAAAGTAAAGTTTGCCTTTCTGAGAAAATTGCATTTACGTTTGAGTGCTATTTCTTTGCGGCACTGGAGGACAAGCATTTTGCATTTCTAACACTGACAAATTTTGCCTACTTTTTAGTTCAAAGAAAGGTTTTCAATGATCTGGACCCCTTATCTGGTCATGGATAAAATTGCTACTGCTGTTTATAGATTAAAAATAAGAAAGAATGGCAGAGAAATAGGTCACTGTGCTTTGCATGTATTGGGTACTCTATACATGATATTGCGGCACTGCAGGAGCAGTGGTGATTATGGAGGTGGTCTTGACCTTCTGTATTATGTGTCTTCTCTACAAATGGCCAGCCCACGCACATTCACACTGGTTCAATACCTGGTGGCCACAAGCCTTTCAAATCTGTTGATGCTATTTGCATTGCTATCTGCGTTTTTCCCTCTCCTTACCTTTGACCTGTTGAACCCTTGAAATGAGCCCTGCCTATGCTGCTTCTCACATTCCTCTCAGCCCATCAAAATCACTTTATAGAGACAGGCCTAACAGTGGCAAGAGGAATGAGAAATGGGGAAGAGGTCCTCTGTCCTCTGGAGGCGAACTTACCCCTGGCATTTTTAACCAGACTAGTGAGGATCCGTTTCCCTGTAGAAACACAGCTTCAGTTCTCCATACCAGCTTCAGACATACTTTGGGTTTAAAAAGGTGGTTGTAGGCTGGCCTGAGAGCCCGAGTACCATGTGTCATGGTGTTGAAAGTTTCAAAAGCCAATTTACAATGAAGGTCTTAGAACCAACCTCTTCGTAAATGTATTGCTGCCTGGATCTATTTCCAAGCCTAATTGAATTTTTAAGAGGAGTCTTTAGATAATCTGTAAACCCGATTCATTTAGTCATTCATTCAGCAAATACTCATTGAGGGTTTCGCATTCTAGTGAATACTGCTGTATTCACTGAGCATTAAGAACATCAAAAAGGACAAAGCACAGGCTCTGGCCTCAAGGGTTCTGTTGTCTTCTGACCTCCCACTCAGCTTAGCATTATCTACATCAGTGTTCTCAGTTTTCATTTCTTTTTTCCTGTGACCTTCTGAAATAAATGCATTTTATTTTGTAACTCCAGTACCTATACACTATATATGTATATACATTTGAAACAAAAATTTCACAAAACAGTGCTCACCCTTGCTGTGTACAATGTCATCTGGTATTTTCTATATGATTCTGTTTTCATTTTAAAATGCTGGTCACCCACTAAATAGATTTCAGAAGCTGCAGATGGGTCCCAAACCGAAGTTTGAAAACCACTGAACATACCACATGACCTTGGTATCTCTTGTCCCTGCCTTCAGGGCAGCTTAGGAAGCTATGTTGGCTGGTAACCACCCAGGCTGCCAGCTACATGGGTCAGCATGGAGGTTTTTTGTTTTTGTTTTTGTTTTAATTTAATTAGTTTTGGTTTTTTTGAGAGAAGGTCTCTGGTCACTCAGGCTGGAGTGCAGTGGCGCAACCTTGGCTCACTGCAGCCTCAACCTCCTGGGCTTATGCGATCCTTTGTGTGCCACCATGCCCTGAGAATTTTTTGCATTTTTTTTTTAGAGATGGGGCCTTGCTATGTTACCCATGCTGGTCTCAAACTCCTGGGCTCAGGCATTCCTCCCACCTCGGCCTTCCAAAAGTGATAAGCCTCCACTATCTCGGCTTACTGCAACCTCTGCCTCCCGGGTTCAAGCGATTATTCTGCCTCAGCCTCCCGAATAGTTGGGATTACAGGCATCCGCCACCATGCCTGGCTAGTCTGGAGGTTTAAGAGAAGTTTTTTTGGATGGGAGTCAGAGGGTGTGGATTCTGGTCTAACTCCTTCAGTAATCAGCACTGTGATCTGCAGCACTGTGATCTGCAGCAAGTCGCTTCAACTTGCTATGAAGTGGAGATGCTGATGCCTGCTCTGTGTAATTTACAGGGTGAGCAAGAACATCCAGTATCATAATGTGCATTAAAGTGTGCAGAAAAACATTAAGTACAGAGCACAGGCAAGTTATTATTAAACAGTCTTACTTTTACAATTTAATATCAGAGGAACAACTTGGAGGGACCATTTGTTCTTTGTAGATCTGGGAAAGGATTCTTGAACAAGGCTATAATATGATGCCACTTCATAAATGGAAATCTCAGGGTGGCATTTGTTTGTGATATTAAAACTAGGTTTGAATTGAAGAAGCTCAGCCAAGTTACCCTGGTCCCTCTTCCCTTAAATACTTTTTTCTGGTTTTATTTTTTATTTTTATTTTTTTGAGATGGAGTCTCACTCTGTCACCCAGGCTGGAGTGCAGTGGCGTGGTCTCAGCTCTCTGCAACCACCACCTCCTGGGTCCAAGTGCTTCTCCAGCCTCAGCCTCCCAAGTAGCTGGGATTACAGGCATGATTTTTGTATTTTTGTAGCGACAGAGTTTCGCCATGTTGGCCAGGCTGGTCTTGAACTCCTGACTTCCGGTGATCCACCAACCTCAGCCACCCAAAGTGCTGGCATTATAGGCATGAGCTATTGTGCCTGGCCATTTTTCTGGTTTTAAAATCAAGGAAGCAACTAGGTGGTCATTGAGTTTTTAAGTCATGAGCCTATTTGTAAAGGAGTGTGTTTTGCCTATTATCTGCTCTAACCCAGTAGATTTATAAACACTAATTTCTACTGTTTGTAAGACCATTTTTTATTAAAAGCAACTAATAGTTAATAAAAGCAACCACTAATAGAGATAATTTTATCAAGAAGAGTTTAAAACAGTAAACTTTTAGATCAAATATGGCACTTTCCTCGTTTATCTTTCACTTTTCCTTTTGTAACTATACTAAACCTCATCTTACACAGACATTGGTTAGAACAAATGCTTCTTTCTTTCTTTTTTTTTGAGACAGAGTTTCACTCTTGTTGCCCAGGCTGGAGTGCAATGGCACAATCTCAGCTCACTACATCTGCCTCTCAGGTTCAAGCGATTCTCCTGCCTCAGCCTCCCGAGTAGCTGGGATTACAGGCACCCGCCACCATGCCTGGCTGTTTTTCCATTTTTAGTAGAGACGGGGTTTCACCATGTTAGCCAGGCTGGTGTTGAAATCCTGACCTCAGGTGATCCACCTGCCTGGGCCTCACAAAGTCCTGGGATTTCAGGCATGAGCTACCACGCCCGGCCAGAATGCTTTTTTCAAGGCCTGCTGAATTCCTATTCGTGGCCTAATCTACCCTAGAGCTGTGCCTTACAGGCTAGCTCTGCCTGCTGCATTAGCTCTTCTTTTCTCTACCTTTTCATGTCTGTTTATTGATCTTTCTTTTTTGTTTTTGTTTTTGTTTTGAGACAGGGTCTTGCTCTGTCTCCCAAGCTAGAGTGCAGTGGTACTATCTCGGCTCCCTGCAGCCTCAACCTCCTGGTCTCAAGCAATCTTCCCACCTCGGCCTCCTGAGTGGCTAGGACTACTGGTGCGTGCCACCACTCCTAGTTAATTTTTAAAATTTTTTGGTAGAGACGAGGTCTCACTATGCTGCCCAGGCTGGTGTCACACTCCTGGACTCAAGAGATCCTCCTGCCCTGGGCTCGCAAAGTGTAGCGATGACAGACATGAGTCACCACACCCAGCCTGTTTGCTGATCTGTTTTTAAAAGGAATGTCTACATTCACCTTTTCTAGGACTCAGTTCTCCAAATCACTCTACCTTTCACTTTGTAAGTAACAGTGGGAAAAATAAAATAACAATAAAATAAAATAAAAACAAAACTATATTCACCCCAAAGAGAAGAAAATAATTGACCCCTTTTGCCCTTTAAGAGTGAAAACATTTGTTACACAAATCAGCAACGCCCACCAAAGGCCACTGCTCATCAGCTCTTAGTGTAGTTTCCAGAGAAAACATCCAAAATGCATAAAAGTGAAGCAGTTTTTTTATACTCAGCTTTAAGCTGATTTCATGACTGTCATATAGCTTCTTTGTAGATACTTTCTGCAGCTGTTTCATGAATGTTATGGTATGCCTGCTAATTGAATTGAAAAAGACTGAGTTCACACGGCTTTTGAATCAGTAAGCTGAAGCCCAGAGGAGTTAGGTACCCTGGACTGAAAGCAGAAGGGAAGGCTTTAAAGAGCAGCTGATTGTTCATCTTCACTCATAGCTGCACTGGAGGTTGCACGAAAGAGTCTCAGCACCCCTCCTGCCACCCAGGCCTAGCCCTTGCAGCACTAAATGGGTACATTCTTGACAAATAAGAAACTGGGGCCCAATACGCTGATTCCCACATCTGTATTTAGATCCCACTCATGACTCAGTGTATGACCACAAGCAGGTCACTTAATTTCACCGGCCTAAGTTTCTCCATCTGTTAAAGATGTCTATTGTCTGTCTTATAGGTGTAAATGAAAGGAACTAGCTATGCAAAGTACATAAACCACAGTGGATGCCTGATCAGTGTGACATTTCCATCTTTTCCCTTTCCCTCTGAACACTCCCCTCCCCAAAGACCCATGAAGAGAAATGGCATGATATCTTCTGCCAACAAACTGATAGATACTGGGGTGAAATCAGCGGAATTCAATTTGTGATTGGCATGCATTTATTAAAACATCCTTCTGCTTTCAGGAAAATTAGAGCTCTTTATTTCAGATGGAGTTATCTCATTGGCTTACTATTTAAAATGAGAATTTGTACCATTATACGTTGGCTAACTCTGATGTTAAAGGAAACTTGCTAAAAACTGATTTTTTTTTTTTGGCAAAATATAGAATTACTACTTTTCTCGGTGGGCCTAAACCAGATTCAGTGCCAAGAGGGAAGTAGGAAGAAGTAGGGTTTTTTTTGCCAGCAGATGCCACCAATCTTGAAGTATTCTGGACAAGTGAGGAGAGCATAAATTAAGACTGTTGACTTCAAAATCCAGATAAACTTGAATCCAAATCCTAGTCCCATCATCTTATCAACTATGTGCCCTTGAGCGAGTTACTGAATCTCTCTGAGTTTCTCAGTTGATTCATCTACAAAAAGAGGAAGATATATGTAAAGTGGCTAGCACAGTGCCTGGTGCTTACTCAGTGCTCAAGGGGTGGGAATGGGGGGAACGTAGGTGTTTAACAATAATTATTGCCATGAACTGGGTGCGTAGGAGATGCTTCTGGGTAATCACAAAAGCATGAGTGACTGTGATGAGTTGTATTAGTTTCTGAGGGCTGCTTTGCTTGTAAATTACAAAGTACTATAAGCCAGGTGTCTTAGAACAATAGACACTTACTGTCTCACAGTTGTGGAGGCTAGAAGGCTAGAAGTCTAGAATCAGGGTGTCAGTAGGGTCATGCTCCCTCTGAAACCTGTAGGGGAGGATCCCTCCTTGCCTCCTGTAGCTTCTGGTAGCTCCAGATGTTCCTTGGCTTGTGCCAACATAACTCCAGTGCTTCCATAATTTCGTATGGCATTCTCCCTCTGTCCCTTCACAGAGGCTTTGCTCTGTCTATGTCTGTGTTTGTGTTTGTGTCCAAAGGACACCAGCCACACTGGATTAGGACTCATCCTAATGACCTCATCTTGATTACATCTGCAAATACTCTATTTCCAAATCAGGTCACATCCTGAGGTACTGGGGGTTAAGACTTCAAAATAGTTTTGGAGGTGGAGGAGACAGTTCAATCCATCATCTGAGTGTACATACTTCTAGATTAAATGCAGTGAGCCTGGGCATTACCTCTACATTCTAGAATCGGCTGAGGTCTCCACACATTGGGCAAATTTCCTGCAACCTAGGGAGGCCTATTGTGAAAAATGATATTGTGATATTGGTTAGCTTTCTAAGTGAATATTTTCTCGTCACAAAAGAGCAAAAGTTCCCTAGACTCAAGCATAGGCAGGGACTTTCCTTTGAACCTCACTGAGTGAAGGGCAACCAGGAAGTATGTGTATGTCCATTCACCCCAAAGGAAACAGCCTTGCATCATAGACTGAGCCATCCCAGGTCTACATAAGTTCATACCATGGGGAATATTTTTCCTACTTGCTCTCCCTTTCCTGTATACATGTTCAAATGTCTGACATTAATGAAACATTCAGTGTGATCCAGGGAAGTATTATGAGTCTGTTTTTCCTGAATCTGAAGGTTTTGGGGCTGGGAGGGAGATCATGTAAACCACCCCTACTCCCAGGGAATGGAGTGGCTCTGTGATCCAGCTACCCCTTGGAGCCTAGGAAGGCTTACGTTTCATGAGCCAACCTTGGGGCTACAGGGAAATCTCCATCCAAGATCCCCAGATACCAGAGGACAAAAGGAACACAGCAAAGGGAAAAACTGAACCTCCAGAAGAATAAATTTACAATCTGCCACAGAAGGCATCTGAAAAAGTCAGGTGGGTTGCCACTTCAGTGTAATGAACCACTCACCTAAATAAATAGTACAAGGTGCTAGAAATTGTTGAAACATGATTATTAACAAAGTAGAATCCTTTAATCCTTAAACTGACTACTGTATTCCTTTCCTAGGGCTACCTTAACAAAGTATCACGTACTCTGTAGCTTAAAATAACAGGTTGTCCTTCAATAGGTGAATGGATAAAGGACTTCAGTGGATGAGTGGATAAATAAACTGTGGTGCACCCAGACAACAGAATATTACTCAGCACAAAAACCAAATGATCTATTAAGCCATGAAAAGACATGGAGAAAACATAAGTGCATATTACTAAGTGAAAGAAGCCAGTCTGAAAAGGCTGCATGCTCTAGGATTCCAACTAGGTGACATTCTGAAAAAGGCAACACTATGGAGATGGTAAAAAGATCAGTGGTTTCTAGGCGCTACGGCAAGAAGGGAGGGATGAATAGGCAGAGCACAGAGGATTTTTAGGGCAGTGAAAATAGTTGGTATGACGCTACATTTGTCCAAGCCCATAGAATGTACAATGGCAAGAGTGAACCCTAATGTAAGCTATGGACTTCGGGTGATTCTGATGTGTCACTGCAGGTTCATCAGTTGTAACAAATGTACTACACTGGCAGGGATGTTTATAGTGGGAGAGGCTATGTGTGTGTGAGACAGAATATATGGGACATCTCTGTATCTTCCTCTCAATTTTGCCATGAATGTAAAACTCCTCTACAAAAATAAAGTCTTTAAAAATAAATAAATCACAAGTAGGGTTGGTTCCTTCTGAGAGCTGTGAGGAAGACTCTGTTCAATGCCTCTGTCCTCACTTCTGGTGGTTTGGCAGCAAGCTTTGGCATTTCTTGGCTTGTAGATGCGTCACTCCAATCTCTGCCTTCACATGGCCAAGACTATCTTCCTGTGTCTCTTCTTAGCATCTGCCCTCTGTGCAGGTCTGTCTGTGTCTGAAACCAAATGTCCCCTTTTGATAAGGACATAAGTCATACTGGATTAGAACCCACCCTAATGACTTCATCTTCACTCAGTTATCTCGGTCAAGTCCCTGTTTCCAAATAAGACCACATTCTAGGATACTGGAGGTTAGGTCGTCCACATATCATTTTTTGGAGGACACAACTGAACGCATGACAAATCCTGAAAGATTTTAAAATTTTAATATGTGGTTTCATAGTTTAATTCACAAGCAATAAGTGGGATAGGCCAGGTGTGGTGGCTCACGTCTGTAATCCTAGCACTTTGGGAGGCTGAGGCAGGCGGATCACCTGAGGTCAGGAGTTTGAGAACAGCCTGGTCAACATGGCGAAACTCTGTCTCTACTAAAAATACAAAAATTAGCCAGGCGTGGTGGTGTGTGCCCGTAATCCCAGCTACTCGGGAGGCTGAGGCAGGAGAATCATTTGAACCCAGGAGGCAGAGGTTGCAGTGAGCCAAGATCATGCCGTCACACTCCAGTTGAGCTACAGAGTGAGACACCATCTCTAAATAAATAAATAAATGCAATAAGTGGGATAATTATTGAGTACATTTAAAATGCCAGCTGCCCATGCGTGGTGGCTCACACCTGTAATCCCAATACTTTGAAAGGTCGAGGTGGGAGGATTGCTTGAGCCCAGGAGTTTGAGGCTAGCCTGGGCAACATGGTGAAATCTCGTCTCTACGTAAACTAAAAAAATTAGCTGGGCATGGTGGCATACACCTGCAGTCCCAGCTGTTGAGAGGCTGAGGTGGGAGGATTGCTTAAGCTGGGAGGTCGGTGTTCTCGCCACTGCAGTCTGGCCTGGGTGACACAGTGAGATGGTGTCTTAAAATAAAAATTAATAAATAAAATGGCAGCTGGCTGAAGTTTGTTGGGGCAGGGAGGACAGCTGGGTCCTTCCCTCACAGGTAAATACCTGTCTAAAACCATTGGGTCTAGGCAGCTTTTGCTGCTTTGTGATCAGGAAGTATTTGCTTCTTAGAAAGCTAACTAATCTCCCTGCATCGAGCTCTGATCCATCAATTCTCCATGAAGTCTGGGTATTAAATCAGCCCCAAAGAAGAACAGAAAAGGGGATTATCCTCTTCCACTAGGACACATGCCTTTTTTGACATGGGAAGATAAAGCTCTCTGATGATAAATTTCCAAGTACATTTTAATGAGAAATGACATGGATTAAGAAAGTGATAGAGAAAACAAGAGATGAAAGGCATTCCATTTATTGGACATTTTTAGCCACAGTTCTCCTTGTACACCCCTCAAAAAAGAAAGAAAAAGTAATCAACAGGGAGGAACAAGGGGTCACAAAGAGGAGATAAGAATTTTCCCCTACATTTATTCTGCATTTCTCAGCCTTCTGTGGTGTTACTATCATCAATGAAAAGGCATTGAAGATCCTTAAGTTAGAAAAATCTTTTCTGCCCAATTCCCCACTTCTTGTTTGGAAACAATAACATGCTCTGCAAGACCATCGGGATGATGATGATAAAATTATAAAAATGGTGAACATTCATATAGTACTAACTATATGCCAAGCTACTGTGCTAAGTACTGTGCAACTATTAGTTCATTCAATCCTTACAACTCCACTGTGACTTCCGTGGTTAGCAAATGGGTTACCTCCATTTGCAGATGAGGAAAATTAGGCCAGAGGGGTTCACTCAGTTGCCCACCTCCTCTCTGCTTGGGCGTGTGTAAGACTGGTGCCTGGTTTTTGGCTCCAGGCTCGCTCCTGGTGGCTCCCCTGGTCTCTCCAGCTTAACATTTAATGAAAGTTATTCCCAGTGTTTTCAGAGCTCTAACCGCTAGTCTTTGAGTGGGTGAATCTGGCAGCAGCTATGTTATTACATCAGATCCTGCTTGATGAGCAAACTTCTCCTCCTGGAGGAGCAGGGCAGGAGGGCTGGAGAGGAAGGATCTAGCAAGAGACTTTGAGTTCTATAACTCTTTCCGTTAAATAACTAGCCCAGGGGTCTAAGTACTGCTTTATAGGCCTTAAAAAGAGGTCATGAGCGTACCTCTTTCCCCAGCAGGAGACATGGACTTCTATAAAACCAGACAATTATCTAACTCCATTGTTATTAATCTCACATAACTTTGTATGCCAATTCAAGGAAAAGAAACTTGGCATAATTTTGGACCTCTCTATATCTTTTTTTTTTTTTTGAGACAGAGTTTTGCTCTTGTCACCCAGTCTGGAGTGCAGTGACGCGATCTTGGCTCACTGCAACCTCGGTTCAAGCAATTATCCTGCCTCAACCTCCCAAGTAGCTGGGATTCAGGCACCCACCACCATGCCTGGCTAAATTTTGTCTTTATAGTAGAGACAGGGTTTCACCACATTGGCCAGGCTGGTCTCGAACTCCTGACCTCAGGCAATCCACCCACCTCCGCCTCCCAAAGCGCTGGGATTACAGGCGTGAGCCACTGCGCCTGGCCGGACTTCTCTATATCTTAAGTTCTAACCCCTGCCCTGTCAAAGCCAGAGAACTGAGACCTGGAAAGAAATGAATGGGCTTTGCTGTCGTGTAAAGAGCCCTGACTTTGGGGTTGGCCGGGTGATGGCTAAAATGCTGTGTGTGTAATCCTGGGCAAGTGATTTGACTTCTCTGTGCCAGGTTTGCTCATCTAGATTGTAAAATAGAGCAATCATGTCTATTCAGTGTTGTTCTAAGGATGAGATGAGATGTATCTGCCTGGCACCTTGTAAGTCCTGCACAAATGCAAGTTATCACTGTTAAGTAAGCTTCACTAGCCTGTAAAATAATTTGTTTGACTCACTTATTCCAAGTAAGATTGGCTGGACGTGTACATTCTTCTTTATTTAAAATTATCAACGTTAGTGTTCATTTTTAAATAGACAGTGGCTATGATTTTTAGTTTTTTAGCCTTACAAATGATAAACCTAGAACTTCAACAAGGAGTAAAATTGAGCAGGTTAGGTATTCCTCACTAGCAGCATAACCCCAGAAGGGTGAGGTGATTCCTGGGGCCTCCTACAGTCTCCTAGCGGCCCTGATACCCTTTGGTTAGGGGTCCCCAGGGGAAGTTGAGGACTTAAATTCTCTCTAGTAGGCTTCAGAGCTCCTTATTTGAGTGGAACTGTGACATCTTGGAGAAAGAAGAGAACACCACCAGTCAGAAAAGCCCACAATTGTAGTGGTGTCCTTGTTCTGAATACAAGTCACCTAACTCCTCTGAGCCAATTTCCTCAACTATGAAATAGAAATAATAGTGCCCGTCTCACAGATACTATAACTATGAAGATCCAGTTAGATCGCATATACATGATGAAAGTGTTTTGTAAAAAGTTGCCATCTGTTTTTGCTTGGATGGACCTGAGTTCATGAGTTGGCTCTGAAAACAGCTTACCATGAAACAGGATAAGATTAGCAAGACGGCCTTGCTGACACAGATCATAACAGGGAGATGTCTCATTGTGACTTGGAAGCTGCACTAATATCATTGAAAAAAAAAAAAAAACCTGGTTTAACTGTTGGTTGGTACCTTGTGAGAAGAGGAAGAAGGTGGTAAGAACTAAGATCAGAGCATAGTAGAGAAAGTAGCCCTGTAAACAGAGGAGAAGCAGAAAGACAGAAGGGAGGACAGAGCTTTTATTTTGCTTCAGGCTAGAAAGAAAAAAAAAAAAGCACATTACAACTCTACATTCAGGTGTCTGTCCCAGGTCCTAGAACTGGAACAGACCAGCCAAGCCCAACCCTTCTTAAAAGTAAGACTAGGTGCTTCCCGATTATATATTCAACTCCCTGGGAGCATGCAAGTAAAATTTCCTTGATGGCATTTCTAAGTTTCAAACATATTCTTCCTAAAAATGCATTGACAAAAAATATTAGGATTGTGTTTTTTTGGTTTGGACTTTAAAAAAAAAAAAATTGTTTTCCAAACCATAATTGTGGCCTACCCCAAATGGATTCTCCTCCCTGCAGTGAGGATTTCATTTTTCCAGTCCCCCCGCCTTTTCATTTTTGATGAACTACACATGTTGTGGGAGCCACTCGTGGGCCCTCAGACACGAGCAATCCCTCTGGCCGCTGCCAGTGTCCTAATAAGGGAATGAACAAGCGCCTATTGGTGAGGGAAGGGGAGTCAGGCGGTGGATGGTATTTTTGCTGATTGAAGAGGATAAGGTGTGGTTTGGCAGGTATCTCATTGGTTTGGCTGGCTCCAGACCTAGGTTTTTTCTCTTTTTTCAGTTTGAATTCTGTAGAACAGACTGCTAAGAATTGTTCTTTTCACAGATGTCTAGCTGAGCCTTGGGAATATCATGCTGGCACAGTTTATCTCTGTTGAAAAAAGACAGGAATTTGGGGTTGTATGATGTTTTCATTAAAAGAGGTTGAGGTTATAGGTTAAAATCCTCTCGGTCACCAGGTGATGAAGGTGATATTGGACTTGATCAAATTTCATCATGGAGAGAACAAGGGATATATCATTGGGTATATTTAACAAATGTTTAATAAGTTTTAAACATTTATCTTTGCAACAATATTAAGTAACACCTTTTGCTTATAAATATTTATATTCTCCAGTTTTAAAATAATAAACAAAAAGAGCCTGGCATTTAGGATCATAGTGATGCGTTGCTCATCTACTTCCTGTCTGATCACTAAATGCCTGCCAGTGACTCCTCTCTCTGCTCTATTTTCTGAATGACTCGACACTGCCTTTTAACTTAACTGCATCTGGTCCACAGTGTTCTTCAGTCACTCATTATGCATCAGTGTTTCTCACATGAGCTGCACACTGGAATCATTTGGGGAGCGTTAAAAAGTTCTAATGCCTGGATAAGACCTCGAGCAGGATTCTGGTTTAATTGGTTTGAGGCATGGCCTGGGCATCAGGATGCTTAGGCATTCCCCCAGGTGATTCTAATGTGCAGCTAAGGTTGAGGACCTTGAGAAGCAACCACTGCTCTGAATGCATCCTCTATTGGATCATCAGGCCCCCTAAAGGGCCAGGCAGTTTTTCTTCTTGACATTTTGAAACCTCTCAAGAAAATACTATATATATATATACACATATATGGAACAAGTTAGATATATATATGTGTGTGTGTGTGTGTATATATATATATGAAACAAGTTAGACAGGTTTCCTCTCAAGTCGGTAGATTCAGTTCGGTTGTTTAAAACTCCACAGTAGAGAATTGTGTTTTCAACCAAAATCAACTTCCAGACACATGGATATTGTTTAAACTTTATTTTCCATACATATAAGGAGTGAAGTACTCTACCAAGTAATTGAAAACGGTATCCATTTCAAAGTCATAAGTAATGAGGTGAGATTTTTAATATTTTCTCTGTGTCCCTGCAAGTTATTCATCCCTTAATATTTACTTTACTTAATACATACCTCTTATTTTACTTTTTCTTATAATATTAAGCCAACTTCACATCCTGGAATTGTGAAATTGCAGTAGCAAGGATAGGATGATATGATCAAGAAATGTAAAACATTTTTTCAGATTATCAATTTTCAAAAGTAAGAGGATATGGAAGTGCAGTACCAGCCGTGGAGAGAAGTTTGGAATTTTTAAAGAATTGTGGATTAATCAGGTGTCTAGAATTACTCATAACTCTCAGCTTCCTTACTGGATATTTCATTACCAAGGAAGAAAGCTCATTTAGAAATTCAGGAATGCAAAGGCCGGGCGTGGTGGCTCACACCTGTAATCCTAGCACTTTGGGAGGCTGAGGCAGATGGATCACCTGAGGTTAGGAGTTCGAGACCAGCCCGGCCAACACAGTGAAACCCTGTCTCTACTAAAAGTAAAAAAATTAGCTAGGTGTGGTGGCAGGCACCTGTAATCTCACCTACTTGGGAGGCTGAGGCAGGAGAATTGCTTGAACTGGAGAGGTGGAGGTTGCAGTGAGCCACGATCGTGCCATTGCACTCCAGCCTGGGCAACAAGAGCAAAACTCAGTCTCAAAAAAAAAAAGGAAATTCAGGAGTGCAGACTGAGTTGGGAATATAAATTAGAGAATCCTCACCTTAAAATTTACAGACAAGTTATAAACATAGATGACATTATCCAGGGAGCATATGTTGGATAAGAGAAGAAAGGAGTTGAGGAAGAAACCCAATAAAAGGTACAAAATAAACTACAAAATAAATTTAAAAACAGAGAATCTCAAAAAGGATGATGTGGTCAACAGTGTCCAAGCTCTTTGTGGGATCAAGTAAGACTGAGAGCCCAAAGGGACATTGGACAATTTGTCTCAAAGGACAGCTTAAAGAGCACAAGCTCATAACACAATGTCATTTTGGAGTTAGAGCTACTAATACCTGCAACAAAAATATTAAATATAGTCAACATAGTGTTCCGATATATTTAATAATGGAACTGAACTGTTCTTTTGATATTTTGATCAACTGGGCAAGTGATTAAGATGTCTGGAACTAAAAATGACTAGCCCCGTAGAGATCCATCCCAAGATGATTTTAGGTCAACTACCAAGTAGGTTAAACTAACTGATAAACCTAACTCTGAAATTGAATGTAAACTGACAAGACAGCTCATGATAGAGTGGAATTAACTATTTTGGGCTATTAATGACTTATCCATTGAATTTCAGAACGAATTTTGGCTACAGCACATGAAAATATTTCCAAAGGACTGCTAAATCAAACATGCTCAGTTTACCTAGTTGTACTGAGTTCTTTTTGCTTTCCACAGACATTGCAAAAGGCCAAAACTAACACTAGGCTTGATAGTGAAAAGAGAAAGAATATAAGAAATTTGCAAGGGAAGATGGTGCAGGAGGAATTATGGAGGTAAGAAGGCATGTGCTAGAGTTGCAGGAAAATATAGAACAGCTCTATTCATGAGCCAAGCCAAGGCCAATCACATGACAATAAAAAAGGCTGATGGCACATGCACACACTACACACACACACACACACACACGCACACACACACACGCTCTTGAAGCAGGCAAAAGTCCACAGTCTCATTGGAATACCGGTTGACTCCGTTTGACTTTAGCACCTGATCATTGACTAGGTTCAAAAGTCAAATACTTTTCCTGTCCATAATCATTTGGTCTTCTTAATAAGTAAAATATCCATTTTCCAGCTCTGAACTCAAGGGGATTTTCTGTATATAGTTGCAACATAATGCCATCTCCAGAGAAAGTAGCATGGGAATGAGAAGCAAAGAAATGCATTAAAACATTTGCATTCTGGTCCAGTGAGCAAAATGCACCAAGAACCTACCTAAGCAAACACTGGCAAGAAAGTCTGTGGCTGGTAATTGCTTCCAACTACTGGCAGGAAGAAATTGAAAGAAGCGCAAAGTGTTGGGGGTTCTATCTCCTGTATTTTTTTTCTAAAATTTCTTCTGTCTCCAAGCCTAGCTTTTAGTAGGCTGCCACCATCACTCCTCGGTTGGTTTGCTATGGTTTTGTCATGATGATGAAACTGAAACCTGAGAGGTCATTTCTTTTCTTTTTTTCTTTCTTTTTTTTTTTTCTTTTTTTGGTGAATGATCAGATGATCACCTTTACCTTCTGGAACTGATGGTCAGAGAATGAGCTCTACAGCCCATAACAACATGGCAGCAGGCATAGCCAGGTATTCCAGGTTCATATCCATGAGCCAGTATGAAGTGTCTGCTTTTAAAGCCACTCACGAAACTTCCAATAGAGTGTATGTGTGCTCTGTGTGTGCACACGCTTTGGATGACCTTCTCCCGCTTCTGTTACTGAGAGAAGATAAAGCTTTAATAACTTTAAACACCATTTTTGCAGTAAATACTCATGAGCCTAGCATAGAATTGTCAGCCTTTCTCTACACATGGATTGGAGTCACATTTCATTGATCTGCCTTTTAAGGAAGCACTGTTGTTCTGTATTTGACACTAAAATTTTTAAGTCTTGGAGTATTTGACCTTTCCATGTTCTGATTTAGATGAATCCCCATGAGCTTAGGCAGTTCACCTCTTATTCAGGTATAGGTTAGCCTCATGATTGCTATTGCTTTGTGTTTTAATGCCATATGCCTTTCTTGACTGCAGTTACTAAAAATACTTATTAAATACCTGCTTTATGCAAGGCACTTCGAGAAGGGTGCTAAAAATGTATAAAACATGATTCTTGCTTTCAAGAAACAGATGCCATAATATGGGAGATAATACACAAGTAACAGCAATAGAGCAATATGTGATAAATAACTGGAACAACCACAGAGATTTCGGAGGCGTTAAAGAGCTCCTTCTCGTTGACTTCCATGACGGAAGAGTGTAGCATTTGAGCTGACATTGAGGGACAGATAAGTGGGGTCATGGTAAAAATGGAGAGGAGGAAAGAACCACTTAAGGAAAAGCATAATCAAAGAGGGCAAGAGTATATAAAATGAAGTTAAAAGAAACAAAAAGAAAACTTTGCTGATATTCTTCATGCTTCCTGGCACCAGCACCTTCCCTCAATTTCTGACCCCATGTGACTGGTCCTGAGAGCATCACACAAAAATAGCGCCCTTGGAAAAATGGAACATGAGTCGCCTGCACCCCCAGAGGGGAGAACAGTGGGGCCTTTGCTTGGCCCTGTCTTTTCAGCATTCTGTGACTCAAGGCAGTTTACTTGTAACTGACTGGATAAATGGATTTACCAGTGGTAAACCTTATCTAGTTTAAACATCATGAAATAGACCTGTACTGAGAAGGATTTCTGCAGAAGCTGCAAGCAGAGGTAACACTAATAATGCAAACCCAAGACAACGCTGACACTTAACACACGGAGCGGACCCTTATGCTTGTGAACGCAGACCGGTGCGTCCTTAGCCTCACACTTTACGTGTTCCTTTCAGCAAAGGTGAGTTTCCAGCAGAGAGGGGCAATCTCACTGCTTTTCAGAAGAAACTCATGAGTGGATATATCTTTTGGAAAGTGGCACCATTTTTTTGTTATTTTGTTGGTGGAAAAGATGGAAACATGTAACCTATCAAGACTATCATATCTTCACAATCCACCTTGGAAACATTTTCTAATGTATTTAAAAATCTCCCCAGTGAAGAATTTCAGTAGATTTTGAAACTGTTTATTTAAAACGTAAAGTTGAAACAACTTGGGATTACTTTGAACTGGAACAACTGATTGACATCAGGACAGACAATTTTTGATACAATTTTCTAGGCAAATTGCATCAAAAAATTGTGCATGGTTAGTGGGGCAGATTTAATATATTAGTACTGTGCTTCCACCAGTCAAGCCAACAATGTGTTTCTTTGTATATCTTTGGAATTAAAAAAATTAAGTGGGGCTAAGCGTGGTGGCTCACACCTGTAATCCCAGCACTTTAGGAGGCCAAGGCGGGCAGATTACCTGAGGTCGGGAGTTCGAGACCAGCCTGACCAACATGCAGAAACCCCGTCTCTACTAAAAAAGCACAAAATTAGCCGGGCGTGGTGGCGCATGGGTAATCCCAGCTACGTGGGAGGCTGAGGCAGCAGAATTGCTTGAACCCAGGAGGTGGATGTTGCAATAAGCCAAGATCATGCCATTGCACTCCAGCCTGGGCAACAAGAGCGAAACTTCGTCCCAAAAATAAATAAACAAATAAATAAGCTATGACTGTCATTTAAAACTAAATGCCAAAATAAACTGAACTTAGAATCAGACCTCCACATTATCTATTACAATGCGTTGAGCCAAGATTTTTCAAAAATAATTAGTTTTATGAACATTAATAAATTAAATTTAACATTACTTTAAATATATCTTTGTTTTATTGTCATTCTATCCTTTTAAGTTTCTGTTGTGTTTTGTAATGTCTACATTTAAATAACACTACATGTAATTTATAAATGACTATACATATACGTATAATGTATATGTATACATGCATGTATATGTATGTATACGTATACATATATGTACACATAAATGTATATATCAGTGTTAGTGGCGTATGCTTCGTTTTTAAAATTGATTGTAGTATAGTATGAAAAGACATTTAGAAACCATTGGCTTAGATCATGGATCACCAAACTTTTTTGTAAACAGTCAGATAGTATATATTTTCAAATTTATGAGCCATACAGCTTCTGTCATAATAACTGAGCTCTGGCACTGAAGTGCAAAACAGCCATAGATGATAGAGGTGTGGTTGTATTCCTATAAAACTTTATTTGCAAAAACAGAGTGAGCTGGCTTTGGCCTGCAGGTCATAGTTTGCCAGTCCCTGGCTCAGATGACTGAAGCTCTTTGTTAATCTCTAGGGCACCCTAAGAAAGCTTCCTATTGTAGAAAGAAAACAGGTATAGGAACTTGAAGACCTGGGTCAATCCTGATTTTGTAATTACTTGTACGAGTCACTTCTCCTCTTAGATCCCAGGTTGCCAAGTATAAAATATAAAGCTTGAATTCGAAATAACCTCAAAATTCCTTCTAGTTTCATTAATCTATCATCTTAGATGCTCACTACCTTGCCACGATTTCAGCTGGGCTCTGAATAGAAGCAGAATAAGTGAAAATCCAATGTAATACAAGGTGGGCAAGGTGAGTTCAAGAGAGTGGAAAAGGTGACAAGAATCAAAAAGGACAGAAATTCCATTCTGAAAAATGGAAAGCCACAGCTTACAGCTCTTGAGGAGTCCTCCATGGTGCTACTGTTCTGAATGACTGTGGGACTTGCTGAACTGAAGTCTCCTCTTGCAGCTAAGATGGATGGGGTCCTTGATATGGGGTAGCTGGCCCTAATTTCTTTTATTTCTTGGGGAAAGCTGCAGAGTGAGATGAAACACCTGGAGTAGAGATTGAAACTAGAAAATGTGTGCTGCCCTTCCGGGGCTCCCTTCCACAGGGCCACAGCCTTTGGAAGGAGCTTATACTTTGTTAAATGATTGGTCTGCTCTTCTCAGTTCTTCGGAGCCATCTTTCTGTATGCGCCAAGTATGACTGGCACCTCACTAATGGCCTTCATGCCTTCCAAGCCCTAGCCAGATGGAATAGTGTGCTTTTCCATAACCATATTTCCCGATTCTGCAACCTTGCTATTTGAGCTTTCTGTATGTGGAAAGGTCCTCTGTCATCCCCCCAGCTCCCAATCCTAGCCATCCGAAAAGAGCCAGCTTGAATACCACTTTCTTTATGAAGCCTCTTCTGTTCCCTTAGCTGGAATTGCCTTCTTCCTCCTCTAAACTTTAAATCACTTTATCTATAAGTCTCCTCTAATATTTACCACATTGTACCTATTATCACATTCTTAACAGGTCTTAACATCCCTACAGATTATGAACTCCTCTCAGGGGTTGAATTCATCTTGGCTTCTGCCCTCAGTGGCTTGAATGGAGTAAATGTTCGATAAATGTCTATTGAATGGATGTGCTAATTCCAGCCACCTGTGTCTGTTTCCAGGTTATAGCAGCAAGTATTACCTACTAGCATCCCACAACTGCAAGTTCACACTCCACCTTGGTATCTGGCAGATGGTTCTGAACAATGGTTCGCCACCTCCTCCTCGGAACCTAGGCCCCCATGCCGCCTCCTCACAACCTAGGCCTCCATGCAGCCCCCTTGCTGCCCAGAGCCCACCACTCTGATGACAGTTCTGAATCGAATTGAACTGTCCTTGCCTCCAAGTCTAGATTCCACGTGGATCGGTCAGGGAGAGGAATGTATACAAGAATAGCAGCCCATAAGTCAGTGCCAGTGCTGTAACTTTGTAAATCAGAATTAATGGACTTTTTTTTTTTTTTAAGTCAAGTCAGTGATCTCCACCACTGAAGCAGTTCCTCCCGTATTAGGTAACAAGTTTAAGGAATTCGTGATTACATTGGTGATCTAGTCAGAAGACAGCATCAGCCTTATTGGTTTGTAATCTAATCTAACCAATGGATTAGGATGGAGTTGCCTCGTTGGGATAGAAATCTGTTCCAGGACAGACAGGAACCCTCAAGTCATTTAAGTGCTGTCGAATGTCTCTAATGCTCATGCTTCCTCTCTCAGAGTCCTTGTTCCCTGAGTCTTAAACTGTTGGTGATTCTAACTCAATTTGCACACACAAATGTAGGTGCTTAGTTATTTAATACTATTCTATCTGTTGAAACATTCACATTTTTATAGGGGTCTTCTATTAACCTAAAGGGAATCTGTAATCATAGAAGATTCTACTTGGTTTGGTTTGGTCAGGCTGGCTTTTTACCAAATCACAACAAATGGGTGTTTGCTTTTCTCCCTCCACGTTGAGCAGGCCCTGTGTTAAGCATGGTTTCCACTGATTTAGGAAGATGATCTATCAAGAGCAGAGCAGACTCCTTGACTTCCTTTCTCAACAGTAGGGAGATGGGACCCGTGAGCAGTGGTTGGCTGCCAAGTCCCCTGCAAGAATGAATATTCTCTCTAGTGGGCAAAGCATCCATGATTTGGTCCTTCATTTCCCATTTCCTGTCTCCACTCAAGGTTTGTCTTTCTACTTTCTGCCGCTTGTACACAAAGCTCTCCAATGCTAGCACCTGGAGTGGGGGTATGAACCAACTGGATGTTAGATAGCTATGTGCAGGACCTCTGGAGTCAGGCAGGTAGGGTTCACTCCATTCTTATTAGAATGGCAGTGACTTCTTCACTAGCAGAGCTAGCAACAATGCCCCAGTGTCAAATCTATCATATATTACAGTTTCCTGTCTGAAGAAGAGATGAGGGGTACAACAGGGAGGAACAAGATGGGAGGCAATGCCACTCGAGTGGAAAGGAGCCCTGGGAAGGAGGAAATGAATAGTAAATCTTTTTCCAATTAAGAAAAATGAGAGTGGAAGCAAAAAAGCTCCAGAGGGCACTTTTGGGGGAGGGAAAGATCGTAAAAGGCCTGTTATGAAAATCCATTACCCATAAATTTCCCCACATTAAGCAGAGCCTGTCCAGAGAGGATGTTGAGAATTCACTCAGCTGACACAAGAAATGTGACTTGATTTAGCAGCATCCACATGCCGTTTACCGTTTCCATTGGCATGTCTGCAATACCACTTTCCCTTGCAGAGATCTCCTTTAATTACTCACAGGCTTATAATCTCCATTTAAGGACATCTTGCTTTCATTTTCCAATCGCTTTATGTCTTTTGTCAGATGTCTACCGATGTGATAGTGGTACCATAATTTGAAGCTCAACCACGTGAGATTATGGACTTTAGTATTGCATCACATGAACATTTCAGATTTGGGGGTGAGACTTGAACTTCTAGATCACTCTAAATATAAGACTCATCTAAAAGGAGTTCATATTTTTTACATTTGAAGAAGACAATGGAAATTCCTCTTTCTAGGAGATTGTCTTCGGATATGAAAATAACGTGCTTGTTTATATACCTGTGGTCAGATGTCATTGCATCCAACTCAGCCAGTAGAAATGGAGCAGGTGTGATTCAGTTGCATATCCAGATCTAGACCTCTAGGCAAGAGAAAGAGCTAGAAAAATATAGTGCTGCCAGCCATCGACACCTGGGTCTGAAGTGTTTCCTAATGTTTTATTTTCTTTAAACGACTAAGCCCAAGGTTTATTATTCACATCTACTATGCACATTAAAGCAAGATTGTCCTTTACTAGATAATAGCAGTCAAAGAACAGCTCCAACTCAGATTTTACTTTTGATTGACAACATTTTTTAAAAGCCTAAGTTCATTGAGGATCATATTTATTTAAAATTCTTCTTCTTTTTTTTTTTTTTTGAGATGGAGTTTTGTTCTTGTTGCCCAGACTGGAGTTCAATGGCGTGGTCTCAGCTTACTACAACCTTCACTTCCTAGGTTCAAGAGATTCTCCTGCCACAGCGTCTTGTGTAGCTGGGATTACAGGCACACGCCACCATGCCCAGCTAATTTTTCTTTTGTATTTTTAGTAGAGACAGGGTTTCACTATGTTGGCCAGGCTGGTCTCAAACTCCTGACCTCAGGTGATCCACCTGCCTTGGCCTCCCAAAGTGCTGGGATTACAGGTATAAGCCACCACATCAGGCCTATTTAAAATTCTTACTCATTATTTAAGACTCTTATAAACAAAGAATTCTAGGTTGGGGATGAAGAAAAGGTAAAGTTCATGAAAACCCAGGTAATAACTGGGCTTATCTTTTTTAGTCACATTTATACCAGTTGAATCTTAAATAATGATGGAAAGAGAGGAAGGAGCTTGGTTATTTTATTTTAATCATCTTCCTGGCCACTTAAGCATTCATAACCCCTTTTCATTCATTTCCCCTAAAGTCTAATTCAAGTAACTAAGTCAGGAGCAATAGATATCTTCTCCACCATCAACCCTGTCTTTCCTTACATATTCTTTGTAAACATTTATAAATTAAAAAGTGAATGTTTGTATCTGAGCAAGCTTATTGATTTAATAGGTTGGGGTAGATGGGGTGGTGCAAATTCTGTCCCCGTTTGTGTCAAGATGAATAGATTTTAGTTTATCTTAGGAAACTGTCAAGGAATTATCCTTCCAAAATTCGTATTTACTGGGGTTGGCAGATGCATTATTTGTTTTAAAAATAAATGTGAGAAAAAGAGGAACTCAATAAAAGACAAATCCAGTTTCTGTTCATTTTATTTGTACTGAATATCACAAACAATTTCTGGACATTTTAAAAGAATATGGCACCAATTAAAAAAGAAATTAAACATTTATCTCACACAAATTATAATCTCAAGAAATGTTTGGAAAAGCTTGTGCTTCCTCTGTTGTTATAAACTACAGCTATTCATATAAACATAGATGAATCTCAAAAACATAATGTTGAATGAAAGAATCACAGAATACATGCAGTATTGTTATGTATAGTTTTTTTAAAGGCAACACTGAAAAATACATTGTTTAGGGATGCATACCATGCTGGTAAAACTACAAAGAAAAGCAAGAGAATAATTCAGAGATCCTAAAATTCAGGCTAGTGCTTATTTGGAGGCACTTAAAAAGAGATAGGTATGCAATTGAAGAGGAGCACATAAGGATCCCTAATAACTGGTGCTGTTTAAATTGGGTAGTAGGCACATGGTTATGTGTCTGATTATTCTTTAAAGTAGTTTTGTACACAGCTGGGCATGGTGGCTCACGCCTGTAACCCAGAACTTTGGGAGGCCAAGGCAGGCAGATTGCTTGAGCTCAGGAGTTTGAGACCAGCCTGGGCAACATGGGGAGACCCTGTCTCTGCAAAAAATACAAAAATTAGCCAGATGTGGTGGCACACACCTGTAGTCCCAGCTACTTGGGAGGCTGAGGTGGTCAGATCACCCCCAGGAGGTCGAGACTGCAGTGAGCCAAGATTGTACCAGTGCGCACCAGCTGGGTTACAGAGGAGACCTTGTCTCAATAAATAAATAAATTAATAATAGTAATAAAACAAAGTAGTCATGTACTATACATTCATTTGTAGGTACAATATAAGTCATGATAAAAATCTTTTTAGCTTGAAATGATAAACCCAAACAATCAGAATCCATCATTTTAAAATGTCCTGTGAATATGTGCATAGATTCAGAAATGAGCCTGTAAGCTTGGGGATCTGCCTGCCCTGGAGCAGGACCATTCTAAGAACTGTCCTTTTATAACTCAGAGTCAGAATCAGAACTCTCAGTACTCCCTGGGTGCCTTCTAACCATACAGGACCAACCAGACCTGATCTGTTTGTTGGACAGGATGTTCCAGTCATAATGATGCTAAGTACCAGACTGCTATGGTATGTGTAGACACAAGAAGAGGATTTTATGTCACTGTGTACTCTGTTCTGCAGCACGTTTCCCCTGTCAGGGTCTGTTATTATAGAAACTCATCCAATTATGGGATGTCACCATTGTATAAAGCAAATGTTGGGCTGGTGGTGACAACTTGTGAGTACATACATAAGAACACTAAAGCTTCCAAGTACACAGTGTTTTATTATTGAGAACCCAAGTATGGTTGGTATGCAAACTTTCGTGACTCTCAAATTATGTCTATGTATGGGGAGATGGGGTGGGAGAATGGGGAATAAATGAAGTGGGAAATGCTTTGCTTCCTGAGTAACTTTCTTCCAAGTAATATATCCCCTTGCATGCTCTCACCCCAGGAAAAGGCATAACACTGATACAGCAATGAACCCCACAATGAAATAATACAGCACATTTCTATGAACATTTTTTTTTTCTTCTAAACCAAGAGGGCTTTCCTTCACTCTCTATTATATTAATAACAGACCAGTTGACTATGGACTACTTACTAATCAGTGTCTAAACGTATTCTGATATGAAAAATATTTTTATTTTCCTGATTCTTTTTTCCTCCATAATTTTTAATGCCTGCCTTTTAAGGAATCCAAGAAAAAAAATTCGGAGTTGGATTTTATGTGAATTAAACAAAACCACAACATTTTGCAGACACCACATATAAACAAAATCATATTTAAGAGCCTGGAATGTTTCTATAAACTTCTTTTAACTTTCAAACATACAGTAAATCTGCAAGGCAAATATGACTCATTTCAGTAGCTCAGGATTTTCCCTCCTGATCACAGTATGGTCTGAGATTGTGCTAAGAATGTTTGAGCAATTTATAGAGCTACTTGGATATGTTTGGAGAATGTGCTTGCATTTCATGCTATGAAATAAAATCCCTGGGGGTTTTGGTATATGAAAAAGAATAATGAAAGTATGTGTGAGTCATTTTGCCTCCAAATAGTTAGTTGATAAGCATGTTTCCAACCTACATGAGGTTTTAACTTTTTAAGTTGGATCCCATATTAAGACCCAGGTTCAGACAATGCCATTAGCAGAACCAATAATGATGGGAATCAAATAAAAGTAATTGACTAAGAAGTCATCCTTTTTTGAGGCTGTGAGCCCCAGGCATTCTTCTTCGGGGTGTGGCCTTTATGGGGAGTGTATAACTGCAGAAAGCGGGGGACAGGATAGTGTCCTGGATTGAGTATCTCAGTTACCGGCCTGAAATCTCCATCGCTCAACACCGCTTTCTCTCAAATGACTCCTTATATGAAAGTGCAGAGACAGTGGAATGCAGAAAGATTAGAGCTGATCTTAGGGTCCAGTCAACTGTCTACTGGCCAGTAAGTTACTATGAATTCACAAATGGTGAACTTCAATAGCATTCCTTCTGTGAGTGAATTTATTTGATCTGTTGGAATTTTGGGTGCAGAGTTCTTTTTCAAAATATAGGAATATGGCAGAAACAATTAAGGAAAACAGACTTGGAAACTTTGATCTGAATCGAGTCCTCTTTAAGTCTTTTATAAATGGGCTTCACTGCAATACTTGGAGCCTTTTGTTTTCTCTGAGGCTTTTTCTCACTTAACCTGTGGGCCTGCATCTGTGTCTGCACTTGTGTGTGTGCTTATTAAGCACAGGGAATATTGAAGAACACAAAAAAGGTTGAAGGTGACAATTCAAAGTCTATCCACTGGCACTCTTGTAATCTCTTTCAGTACAGCAATGGTTGTAGCGGTGAAGATTTTGAAAGAGATTCCCAAATTCATGTCCACACCAAGTATTTTCTTGGTGCATAGTTGTCTCATGTATGACTGTTTTTCATATATGCACTGGTTTATAAAATACAGATTCCTTTTTATGCACTATTGAATTTATAGATATTTTATAAAACATTTTATCAATAGATAACAAAAGTATAAGCAATTGTCATGAGATCTTAAATTTTTCTTAATATTTTAAAAGGATCCTCATTCTTAAAATGTTAGAAATTATTGCAATACAAGATATGGAAGATTACCTCTTTTCTCTAATCTTACCAGTTAGCAGTGGACTATCTTAGTGTATGTTGACCCAGCTTGGCTATTTGAAATGACAAAGCATGGGAATGTAAATTAAAACACCTCCTGTGGCCGGGTGGTGGCTCACACCTGTAATCCCAGCACTTTGGGAGGCCGAGGCAGGTAGATCACCTGAGGTCAGGAGTTTGAGACCAGTCTGGCTAACATGGTGAAACCCTCTCTTTACTAAAAATACAAAAATTAATTGGGCATGGTGGCAGGAGCCTCTATTCCCGCCTACTCGGGAGGCTGAGACATGAGAATCACTTGAACTGGGAGGTAGAGGTTGCAGTGAGCTGAGACTGAGCCACTGTACTCCAGTGAGATTCTGTCTCAAAAAAAAAAAGAAAGAAAAAAGAAAAACAAACAAACAAAAAACTGCTGTGCAGAACAATTTGATGTGATCTTTTAAATTTTAAGTTTAAATGAACACATACTATTTCACTTCTCAATATCTACCCTAAAGAATTACTTGCATTGTGCAATAGGGGAAAAAATGAAAGAACCCAAAATGTCTTTCTATACAATGGTTAAACTGTGGTATCCCATTATATAAATGATGAAAATAAAGGTATGCCCTACTGAACTGATTTTGACAAGTCCTCAAACATATTATTAAATTTTTTTTACATGGCAAAATAACTATATTATATATCCCACATATGTAAAAAATACAGCATTGCAATATGCAAATCCAAACTTGATTAACTATTTGGTTATCTAGGTAATTACTCAGAGTAGTGTGATTATCAACATAAAATAAGTAAATATTTGTACTCTCTATAGACTTAAACTGTTCTTTTTCATTCTGAGTCTTTAATGCTCCTAAACATGTAATAAAATCGGCACCCTCCCCATAAAAATGTCTATTATTTTTTCCCTGATTTAATTTTTAACATGGCTTCCTGATAAGAGATCTTGTTTTGTTAATAGAATACTATTGCCATGATTTTACTTGAATCTTTAAGGATGATGTCCTATAATCTCAAACCAGAAGACACCAAAATGGAGAAAAGATAAAATGAAGGGAATAAGAGCAACATTCTTTAAACTACGGTGAACACAGAGTAAAAATCAAACAAGACGATCTGTACTATAGTTGAGATGATAATAAGAATTTTGCCAGTGTTGCAGAAGTTTTGAGAAATATTTGATAGGGAAGCTGGGGTGGGGGAACACTGGGGCAAGAGGATAACTCGTGCCTTGCTCCAGTGTCTTGCTAAGGAAGCTTCTGCAAGTTCCTCTGTCTCTCGTCTGACATACATTTAGACCCTGGCCCATCCAAATGTAATAACATCTCAGTGATCTCCTCATTTGCCATGTCTGCAAGACTTTAATTTATTTGAACTTTCTATCTAAAAGGCACAAACTATAACATGGTTATCTTGTTACTTAAGTACACTGAGGCAGCAGGGCCTGGTGTTAAAGACCTAAAATATCTTTGGTGTAAAAGCCACAGCATTAGAAGAGAGCTTTCCCATTGCATATGTTTTTTGCTTATCTTCTAACACCAGGGCCCTTAAGCAGTGGTTCCAGGAATGGAAGAAAAGCCAGTTCTCTCTACTTTTTCATACTCACACAATCGAATAACATCATGTGATTATGATGGACTTTTACAATTCTTTGCATTTACTTGTCAGTGTGTGAACACACACACACACACACACACACACACACACGAGATTATGTCTCTTTCTCCCAAATATCCAGTGAGCCATGTTGCTGTCAACTGGCCTTGCTGCAGAAAGGTCGACTGTACCTTTCTCCAAGTGTTTGTGCCAAAAGATGAGCAAAAGCAGTTACCAAGTAACAAAGTAGAATACTCCACAATAAACCTTCTTCCAACCAGCATAGGTGGGAAGTTCATGGATTCTGGTCAGACAAACATTTTATTTCATAGAGAATTACTTTATAGATCATTTGTGGACTACCAGTTAAAAAAAAAATAGATCCACAGTAAAATGCATTTGATTTAAACTCTATTCAACATAATTCAGTCATTCTCAGATGATTCAGATAAACTTCAGAATCCCACACTGCTTCTGAATCATCTGGGAACATCAGTGGCTTTGTTCTGTAGCATATGGCAGACAGGTTAATACTGGCATCTGCTGAATTTTCACAGAAGGAACAAATGGATTATTATGCTCTTATTACAATCCAGTGGTTGGTTAGGTATGATTTTTTACTAGTCAGCAGCATTTCAAAGACATTTAAATCTGGCGTGTGGAAAATCAGAAGTGTCAACATTTTGTCTTTCATGAGGCATGAAGCAGGCCCTGTGCTATCATTTGATATAATAAGGATCCTCTGTAGTTGTCTTTTTGAATAAATTCTGCTTTGTGGTGAAATTAGCTTTCATGCATTACGGGTGTTAAACTGACAATTTGTCAATGATCATCAAAAGCCTGTAAAACTAGCATACTCTTAAACTCAGAAATTAAACTCAGAAATTCTAACTTCTGAGAAGTTTTCCTAAGTAAATAATTGAACAAGTGATTAAAGTGAGTCTATAATAACGTCCTTAGCAGCATTATTTCTAAGAAGATATACAGTTGAAAACAATCTCAACTGTGCCTCAGTAGAAAATTGGTTAGACTGTAGTAGATCCATGTAATCATTATGTATGTGTATACCTAAGTGGAATACTGTGTTGCTATTGAAATTATATATTGCTAATATGTTAAAAATAGTCATAAATAAGGTAAATTAAAGAAATGGTGTATGAAATGATATGTATGACATAATCCTATTTTATTAAGAAAGAAAATGTCTGTGCATGCACAGGAAAATGGTAGAATATATCACATACTCATCATGTTCAGTTCTGGGTGGTATGATTCTAGGGAGTGGCTTTTAATTTCTACTTTATATATTTTGAATTGTTTGGTTTTAAAAAAATTGTATGTGTGTGTTGCTTTTAAAATCCAAAAGAATGAACAATTGAGGGTATTTTTTTTTCAATTTTGGAAGAAAAGATAATAAACCTGTGGTGTTAGTAGGATGGGAATGTCACCATGAGGGAGAAGCCGAAAAGCTAAGAAAAGACTGTTTTGCGTGCCTAAGGCAAAGTTAATTAACGTAGGGAGCCTCAGAGTTGAAGAATTTCCAACCCTATCAGGTCATTTGGCATGGACACAATTTTACCTATAAAGTCAATTGATATGTTCTTGAACCAGCAACTGGACATGTTATGATTGAAAATGCCATGAAACTATTTTAGTTCTTTTTTTTGTTCTTAACTTTATAAACAATCTTAATATCTTT
>NW_012115154.1:2994234-3003577 GCF_000951035.1 Colobus angolensis palliatus
AGTGAGCTGAGATCCGGCCACTGCACTCCAGTCCGGGCGACAGAGCGAGACTCCGCCTCAAAAAAAATAAAAAATAAAAAATAAAAAAGAAATTTTGCCCTGTGATATGGTTAGGCTTTACGTCCCTACCCAAATCTCATCTTGAATTGTACTCCCCATAATCTCCACGTGTCAAGGGAGAGACCAGGTGGAGGTGATTGAATCATGGGGCAGTTTCCCCCATGCTGTTCTCATGTTAGTGAGTTCTCCCAAGATCTGATGGTTTTATAAGGGGCTCTTCCTTCTTCATTTGGCACTCTAGTGAAGAAGGTGCCTTGCTTCTCCTTCACCTTCTACCATAATTGTAAGTTTCCTGAGGCCTCCCCAGCCATGCTGAACTGTGAGTCAATTAAACCTCTTTCCTTTTATAAGTTACCCAGTCTTGGGCAGTTCTTTATAGCAGTGTGAAATGGACTAATACACTCTAGTAGCTGTGCATCCTAGAAAAGGGGCTCCAAATGGAGAATGATTGCCTATAAACTTTAAGCTGTACCGAGCGAGAAGAGTCAGAAGAGACAGTTGGAGATGATCAGTTGTTCAGGTCACTCCACTGAGAAATCAAACATGAAGAGAGGTTACATGTGATGTGGTCTATGTGGCAAATCTAGTTCATGTCAGAGCTAACAGCCAGCAATATCCAGCCATGAAGCCCATTGGGTAGGGGAAAGGAGAAAGATGGTAACTTCTCAAAATAGTGGGAAATTAAGGACTTAAGGTTATATTCCATTAAGGGGACGGAGGAGTTTTGCTTTTAGGATAGGTGTATAAGTTCGTTTTCACACTGCTGTAAAGAACTGCCTTTTATAAAGGCATTTTTATATTTATATAAATATAAAGGCATTATATTTATAAAGAAAACAGGTTGAATTGACTCACAGTTCTGCATGGCTGGGGAGGCCTCAGGAAACTTACAATCATGGAGGAAGGGGAAGCAGGCACCTTCTTTACAAAGCGGCAGAAGAGAGAAGAGTGAGGGAAGCAGGAACTTGCCAAACACTTATAAAAGACATGAGATCTTGTGAGAATTCACTCACTGTCATGAGCACAGCATGAGGGAACCACCCCCATGATCCAATCAGCTCCCACCACATTCCTGCTTCAACACCTGACACCTGGGGATTACAATGCAAGATGAGATTTGAGTAGGGACACAAAGCCTAACCCTATCCATTGGGATATCCCATATGGAGTTTTGTGCCTCTTGCTTGTCTTGGAAGAAGGCGGCCCCAAGTAATAGTCATGACCTCATGGCTGATCCAGAGATGTAAAAAAGCAAATTGAGACTTCCTGTTTTGATTAGTTTGGGAAGCAGTTATTAAGGATTGATTCTCCCTGTTGTGGTTAAAGCTGTCTACCAAGAAATAAGCCAAATGAATATTAGGCCAAGAATCTGAAGGGTGAAGCCAAACCACTGGGAAGGGCTTTCTGCTGCAACTACAATGTGATTGAATTAGAAAGGAACATTCGAACCATGTCATGTTGTCACCTCAAATTCAACAAGTCTAAAATTAAACTCATCTTTCCTCATGAAGCGGCTCCTTAACTGAACTTTCCTAACAACAGGAACACACTGCAGTGCAGAATGCTTTGCCACGACATATCTGTCTATTATTTCATTTGGTTATCACACATAAGAAAATTTAACTCTAAAATTTAACTTTAAAAGATTAATCAAAGGGCTGCAATTAGTAAGAGACCAATTCTAAAACCCAAGTTTTCTGAATCCTAATCTAGTCATCCATTATCAACTATATCACACTGCCACCCCTCCATATTTGTGAAGTAAACCAGCCCATTTTATAGAATTACTAAGTGACACTTTATTTGTATTGGCTTTTGAGGACTGCACATGAGCAGATTTTGGTAAACATGAAGTCAGATTTTCTCAAGTAGCAAAGAAGAAACTAACCAACCTTTGGAATCATTAATCCTGTTTTTTTATGAGATACCCCAGTGAAAAAAACATTCATAACATTCTTATTATTGAAGTCAAAAGATGACACAGATGAAATAAAGTACTGACTCTAAGCCTAAAAATGCCTAGTTTATAACTCTAACGTGAGCAAACCATCATCAGTTATATTAGGTTAATATATGGTATAAGTGGTATGGTTCTGTTTTGTTTTAATTTGCAAATCATTTTGGCTTTGCAATGATGTAAGAATTATAAGCATGTTCTAGAGAAGTGCCATACAACATTGTACCTATAGTTAACAATATGGTTAATAATTTTTACAATTTTAAAGTGTATTGTACACTTTAAAATATGCCAACAGGGTGGATTTCATGTTAAGTGTTCTTACCACAATTTTAAAAAGAATTATTAGCATGAAATGTTTATATATCTGGATTTCTATTTTGTAGATATGTAAGTAACATTGTAATAAAAACACTGTAACTCTCCAGTACAAAAAGCAGCTTGCTACACAATGCAGCCCCACACCCATACCCAACCCATTGGGTTGGTCAGCACCCATCCTTTCTTGGCACTCTGTATCTCAGTACACATTCTACCTTCAAAAATAGCTAAGTCAAACATGTTCAAAATAGCTATTTCCTCTTGAGTTTGAGCATCTGCAGTTCCCCAGCCCCAATTCTTTATTTGGAAATAAGTATTAGGAGAAACATACCTAGCATAGTGATATTGATTTGTAATTTCCTCAAATAGACATTCACTTTAGATGACTACAAAAGCTAAATAGAGTTCAGGAGCTTGAGACCAGCCTGGGCAACATAGTGAAACCCCATCTCTTAAAAAAAAAAATACTAAAGTTAGCTGGGTGTGGTAGTGTGCACCTGTAGTCCCAGCTACTCAGAAGGCTAAGGTGGGAGAATTGCTTGAGCCTGGGAGGTCAAGGCGGTGGTGAGCTGTGATCACATTACTGCATTCTGGCCTGGGTGACAGAGTTAGACTCTGTCTAAAAAAAAAAAGAGCTAAGTAATATATACACATGTGAAGTCCTCTGGGTCTCTTCTGCCTTCCTCAGCCCATCGACATCTATCTAAATACACACCTGCGGGCCATTGTGATGTGCCCAGCATGGCGGTGGTATGATACTAAGGCATGTTTTAGAGCAAAAGAGGGGGGCCTTAAAGGGAGCTGCCACCCCTTCAAAATGCACTGACTCTGAAGCATCCTACCAATTGTCACTAACACCTTCTCTCTCCAGTGAAAAGGAACTGGAGGGAAAAACAAAATCCAAGCAAAGAAGATATCCTACTCCCAATTTTAATAATACTTATTATTGAATATATTTAATTTTAATAATATTTATTATTTAATATTTATTATATAATGTTTATTATAATTATTAAATAAATTTAATAATTTTGGCTTATTAGCACCAGTCTCAGTTCGGTAGTGTAACTTGATTCTTTTCTGATCTTCGTGACAGTGTCTACACAAATAACTCATGCAACGTGCTATATCTTTTGAAGTAAGCGTTTTGATTTATTTTTGGTTCAATACTTGGGGTCCCTTCTTCTAAATCTTACATGCTGGTAATCAGCTTTGTAAAGAATTCCTAACCCAAGGCCAGGCCCGGTGGCTTATGCCTGTAATCCCAGTACTTTAGGAGGCCGAGGCAGGCGGATCATGAGGTCAGGAGTTCGAGACCAGCCTGGCCAGTTTGGCGAAATGCCATCTCTACTAAAATACAAAAGTTAGCTGGGCATGGTGGCGTGTGCCTGTAATCCCAGCTACTTGGGAGGCTGAGGTAGGAGAATCAATTGACCCCAGGAGGCGGAGGTTACAGTGAGCTGAGATCGTGCTGCTGCACTCCAGCCTGGGTGACACTGCGAGACTCCGTCTCAAAAAAAAAAAAAAACAAAAAAACGGCTAACCCACAGTTTCCAAAGGAACTTGTTATTGTGTAGAATGTTTTAGTTTAAGTTGTTTTTTGGTAATTGTAAATTATCTTCTGTAGCTATTGGATTAACGCACTTCACATAGTTAAAAGTTTGAAAGCTAGTTGACTAGGTCTCTAAACTTAAGGAACTGAACCATCCTTTTAGACATATGTGGTTCATTAAGCAGTTAAGTTCAGAAAAGGGCTCAGGGCTGTTCCTGCCAAGAAGTTGGTGGAGACATTTGGCAAGTGGCATGCTCAAGAGGTTGTCTTTGTAATGTTGCAGAATCGCCTACCAGAGGAATGATGATGATGAAGAGGAGGCAGCTCGGGAACGGCGCCGCCGAGCCCGACAGGAACGGCTGCGGCAGAAGCAGGAGGAAGAATCCTTGGGACAGGTGACCGACCAGGTGGAGGTGAATGCCCAGAACAGGTACTCTCCTCTTTGGGACGGGGAATTTCTAACTAACGTGTTAGCCTGTCTGTTGAATGGAATCTGTCAAGCAAAGCATTCCTTTCTCAGCCCAACTCAACCCTTTTTCAGTCTAACTTGTTGAATTATTTGCAGTTATTTTAGGCAACTAATCTGATTAGATAGGCAATTTGATTTAGACATTAGGACACAATATTCTATTTCTCTCCACCCCATTCCCATCTCACAAACATACCCCACTTGAAGGCTTTTATTTCATTTTACAATCTAGCATTTGTTTAATAACTATGGTGTGCTATATCTTGCGTGTATATATATATAGATATATGTGTGTGTATATATATATTTTTTTCTGTTTAATTCTTTTTTTTACATTTCAATAGCTTTTTGGGAACAGGTGGGATTTTGGTTACATGGATAAGTTCTTTAATGGTGATTTTTGATATTTTAGTGCACTCATCACCCGAGCAGTGTACGCCATACCCAATGTGTAGTATTTTATTCCTCACACCCCTCCTACCTTTCTCCCTGAGTCCCCAGTGTCCATTATATCACTTTTGTACCTTTGCATCCTCATAGCTTAGCTCCCACTTATAAGTGAGAACGTATGATATTTGGTTTTCCATTCCTGAGTTACTGCACTTAAAATAATGGTCTCCAACTCCATCCAGGTTGCCATGAATTCCATTATTGTGTTCCTTTCTATGGCTGAATAGTATTCCATGGTGTGTGTGTGTGTGTGTGTGTGTGTGTGTGTATGGTAAGTAGCTTCTAACTGGGGAGTAGGTATAGCAAAGGGGAAATAGGTATAATTTCTAGGGTTCACTAACTGACTTTGCTCCCAATTTGACCAGATATATATATATATGATATATATATATGTATGTATAGATACACAACACATTTTCTTTACCCACTCATTGGTTGATGGGCATTTAAGCTGCTTCCATATTTTTGCAATTGCAAATTGTGCTTCTATAAACATGCGTGTGCGAGTATATTTTGCATATAATGACTTCTTTTCCCTTGGGTAGATATCCAGTAGTGGGACTGCTGGATCAAATGTTAGTTCTACTTCTAGTTCTTTAAGGAATCTATACTGTTTTCTGGTGGGTTATTTCTTTAAATAAGAAAAAGTATTTACATTTATTCTGTAGGGTATTGCTATCCATTGTGAACTGAAGATATGTTAGTATAGTAGAGTTCTCCGTGCCTACCATTAATAGGTAACACATGAATTTTTAAAGTGGGCATGAATTGCAGATGTCTTCTTTTTTCCAGGATACAGCCTGAATCAATAGTCTCTGATCATTATAATATTCAACAAGATACAGAATTCTGCTTAATTTAATGTGATTATTCAAACACAATGAGTTTGCTATTACATATTTTCTCATTCAGGCCCTGGTAGAAATCAGGGAAGTTGAGAATGCCTAATAGGTTCAACTTCTTCAAAGAGGGCTTTTGCAGCAGAAGTAAGGTCACATGGTTCATTATGCTAATGGTTAGTATATGTCATTTATATGCCCCAAGGTCTAAAAAAGATAAGGATATTTGAGGAGGAAAATGGAGAAAATAATTTTAATTTAAAACCATGGACTGATTATAATGGTTACACTATATAAGATCTCACATGTGGTTTTGGTTTTAGTTTGTTTTACTTTGTTTAATTCAGTCTGTTTAGAAAATTCTAAAGGGAATGGGTCCTGGCCTCCTTAACCCAAGTTTGGGAGGCTGTATTAGAAGGTTTCTGAAAGCAGTCTTGAAAATGTTGGCCGGTAGCACAGATATTGGTTACCCTTTCCCTCGGTAAGTAGCTTCTAATTGGGGAGTAAGTATAGCAAAGGGGAAATAGATATGATTTCTGGGGTTCACTAACTGACTTTGACTCCCAATTTGACCTTTCACTAACTGTATTTCTTCAGTTAAATGGAAATAAAAATTATACCTTTCTCCTAAAAATGCTGCTAAACTTAAACTATGTAACAATGCATGTAAAATGCAGAGTGTCTTACACATAGTAAGCACTCAATAAATTTTCGCTGTTACCAGATTCTTAACATGGGAGGGCAACATAGTTATTCACTGCCTTTTCTATTTTCAAGCTGAGAGAGAAATAATAGAAAGAGTTTTAAAAATGGCATTTTGATGCCTTTCCTGAATCTTGTTATTAATGAGTGGTCAACAGGAGCTTAAAAAGTTACTGCTGGTCTGTAGTTTTCTTGCTTTTAAAATATTGCTTTTCCTTGTGCTTCTCTTCTCGTATTTGGCTATTATTCATTATTTCATGCTATTGATCGAATTCAAACTCTTTTTTTTTTTTAGAAAATCATATTGAGGTTTGAGAATGTGTGATTTATCTCTGACGTATTAGTTAGCCACAAGAAGAATAAGTCTTCTTGGGGCTAAACCACTCTAACTGGCATTTGATATCTACTGGTGATTGTGGTCATGATTTATAAATAGGCAAAGAAATGTTCAATACAGTTTGTTGGTTTCTTAGCATAAGAGTACTTTAATCTGGCTAGCACTTTGGAATTTTGGTGCCTTTTTAAAATTATTAGAATTCAGTTGATCCAAATGCTCTCTCTATAGGCTTCCCCTTCAATTATAATTTTTTTACATTTGTAGGGACATTTAATCCTTATATGTCTAATTTCCTGGAGGCAGTATCTTGAAGCAAAAGTAAAGGCCAAGAAAGTTTTAAAGCTAGTTTTTACTATGCCAGTTTTCGTTGTTAAATATGAAATGTGTTTTTCCAAAATTAAGTGAATTTGAACTTCGAAAGGGCCAAGTTTGGTCTGAACGATGACATTTGATGGAGTTTCTAAACATTGAAAGACAAATTCTTCCAACTCTGGTCACAGTTCTGGTATCACATGACTGGTTGTTTCCTGCAAGTAGAAACCAACACCCTGGCTTGGACAGTGTCCAGCATCCTGCAATAGTGAGGGAGGTGATGGACAACAGTTTAACTTTTGGAGATTTTTTTTCATTTTTAAAATAAATGTCAAATTTAACTGCCCTTTTTCCACTGTAGAAAAGATGGACAAGAAATCTTTTATTCATGGAAATCTTGACAAAGAAGGTAGATTGTGTATACATTAGTTAGGGTAATGCTGGCTGCTATAAAGATTAGTACCTCCAAATTTTAAGTTTAGTGCAGTAACACTTACCATTATGCATATTTCCGTCTAGTTGGTGGAACCAGCCACCTGTCTTCTTTTCTCTTGTGATTCTCAATCCCTAGGGCTTGGCGCTTACTGATCTACCAACAGACAGAGATAGAGAAGACAGGGAGTGCACCTCTGTTTGTTCATCGCCTTGGTTGGGTACTTTGTTTACATTTCATTGGCAGTTATTGGTCACCTGGCCCTGCCTAGGTGCAAAGAAAGGAGATGGTGCAAATTTAATCCTTGAGTGGTAATCACTCCCCCCGACTACGGAAGGAGGAGCAGGAATTGTAAAGGACACTTAGATGTCTCTTCCATTGGGGTCATTGGCATGAGTGTGGAATCTCAACACTGTCATGTATATTTTCTTCCTCTCAAAGTACCCTGGGAGCCTCCAATCCAGATCAGGAATTCTAGATGACTTCGTGACATGTGAGAATACTACATGACATCGAAGGAATTCACTTATTATTTCAGTTTGATCCTTAAGTTTGAATTCCCCAAGTAGCAAGTCCAGAGGCAAAGATTTGACTGCAAGTCGTTTATTTGCAAGGTGATGCTAGGAAACGCTGGTGGGGGTGTGGGAAGGTGAGACAGAAAAGGGAAGGCCACCAAATAAAGGTTGCATGACCAAGCACATCACCACTGGGTATCTGGAGCTTCACTCCACGGGGAAACTCTGAGGTCCAGTGTGGAACACACACCTCGGAGTTTTCCAACTCAAAAAGTGAGGGATGCTGAGGTATCTAAACACTAAGGCTCATCAATTTTTGTTTGAAAACTGCTCCCAGGGGACATTAATACCTAAAGCACTTCTGGCATGTGGAGTAGACTCCAGTGCCAGAGAAAGGCTTGCACATGCTGTCAGCTGAAAGCCAGGCAGGCATGTACTAAAATGGTAACGTACTAGGGACATGGGCGGGCTTGGCACTACTGGCATCTGCTGTAGTCCTGGGTGGCACAGGCTGTATGAATGCTGCTGACTGATGAATGAGCAAGCTGTCTTTGGTGTTGTTCTTTCTGTTGTACAGTGTGCCTGACGAGGAGGCCAAGACAACCACCACAAACACTCAGGTGGAAGGGGATGATGAGGCCGCGTTCCTGGAGCGCCTGGCTCGGCGAGAGGAAAGACGCCAAAAACGCCTTCAAGAGGCTCTGGAGCGGCAGAAGGAGTTCGACCCAACAGTAACAGATGCAAGTCTGTCGCTCCCAAGCAAAAGAATGCAAAATGACACAGCAGAAAACGAAACTGCCGAGAAGGAAGAAAAACGTGCAAGTCGCCAAGAAAGATACGAGATAGAGGAAACAGAAACAGTCACCAAGTCCTACCAGAAGAATGATTGGAGGGATGCTGAAGAAAACAAGAAAGAAGACAAGGAAAAGGAGGAGGAGGAAGAAGAGAAACCAAAGCGAGGGAGCATTGGAGAAAATCAGGTAGAGGTGATGGTGGAAAAGAAAACAACTGAAAGCCAGGAGGAAACAGTGGTAATGTCATTAAAAAATGGGCAAATCAGTTCCGAAGAGCCTAAACAAGAGGAGGAGAGGGAACAAGGTTCAGATGAGATTCCCCATCATGAAAAGATGGAAGAGGAAGACAAGGAAAGAGCTGAGGCAGAGAGGGTAAGGTTGGAAGCAGAAGAAAGAGAAAGAATTAAAGCCGAGCAAGACAAAAAGATAGCAGATGAACGAGCAAGAATTGAAGCAGAAGAAAAAGCAGCTGCCCAAGAAAGAGAAAAGAGAGAGGCAGAGGAGAGGGAAAGGATGAGGGAGGAAGAGAAAAGGGCAGCAGAGGAGAGGCAGAGGATAAAGGAGGAAGAGAAAAGGGCAGCAGAGGAGAGGCAGAGGATAAA
>NW_012115154.1:3003627-3029508 GCF_000951035.1 Colobus angolensis palliatus
GAGGAGAGGCAGAGGATAAAAGAGGAAGAGAAGAGGGCAGCAGAGGAGAGGCAGAGGATAAAAGAGGAAGAGAAAAGGGCAGCAGAGGAGAGGCAAAGGGCCAGGGCAGAGGAGGAAGAGAAGGCTAAGATAGAAGAGCAGAAACGTAACAAGCAGCTAGAAGAGAAAAAACGTGCCATGCAAGAGATAAAGATAAAAGGGGAAAAGGTAGAACAGAAAATAGAAGGGAAATGGGTAAATGAAAAGAAAGCGCAAGAAGATAAACTTCAGACAGCTGTCCTAAAGAAACAGGTACAGTAAACATTTTGCACCAAATGTGTGATGCCTGTGACTTGTGAGAAATGTAATGCACATCTGATTTGGGACTGAGGCCACATGCATATAAGCTCACATGCTTGATCATTTGGCAAGCTGTTCATTTTCTCAGGCCATAGCAATACACAAGCATGCGGCAATTGATTGATGGCTGAATATTCAATCAACCAACTTTACTGGGACAGCCAGTAAATTTGGCTGTCCAGAAGACAGAGAGAAATTGATTGCTCTGTGCTTGATTGTTATGAATACCAAAAAAAAAATGAATTAATCCAAAGATGATAAATGTGGTGGTGGTGTGTTGGCTTCTGATTCTGCACCTGCATCTAAAGTCATTCTTTTAATTATCTTTCCTCTATCCATAGGTCTGCATGAGGCAAGAGGCCCTTAACTCCTTACCTCACTCATGGGTTTGATGTTGAATTAAAAAAATGATAAGAGCTGGGGTGGGAAATAGACATGAAGAATAATGGTCAGACATTTCATCTTAAGAAGGCAAAAACAGGCTGGGCGCGGTGGCTCACGCCTGTAATCCCAGCATTTTGGGAGGCCGAGGTGGGCGGATCACGAGGTCAGGAGATCAAGACCATCTTGGCCAACATGGTGCAACCCTGTCTCTACTAAAAATACAAAATTAGCTGGGTGTGGTGGCATGTGCCTGTAATCCCAGCTACTCAGGAGGCTGAGGCAGGAGAATCACTTGAAACCGGGAGGCAGAGGTTGCAGTGAGCCAAGATTGTGCCACTGCACCCCAGCCTGGGCAACAGGGCGAGACTCCATCTCAACAACAAAAACAACAAAAAAAAAAAAAAAGAAAGAAAGAAAGAAAAAAGAAGGCAAAAACAAACCCCTGGAAATTAACTGGTAATAAAGAGGGGAAAGGAACTGGTTGGAACCTTTCCTTTAAAAAAAGTCAAAACCCTGATTTGCCAACATGTAGACCTCAGCTTAATGTAGACTTGCAGAAAGCCATTAATTTAGGGTATTTTCAATTTATAATTGACTGGTAATTAAGAGCATACATGCTTCTTTATTATCTGGGTGACACAAATTCATGTGGCCTGAGGAAGGGTGGAAATAGTAGGGGGAAAATGTTTGTAAGCTTTGAGAAAGATTTTTTTCTGTCTGCAAGGCTGCATTAAAGCGCTGTACCTAATCACCACCACCACACCACCACCACTCCTAAAAAAAGAAAAAAAGAGATGCTTTCACATTCACCTTTCCAGAGCAAATTCTCTGTCACTAAGCCTGCATTGCATTGAAGGTGTCTTTAACTCCTGCTTCTGTACAAGAGGCTAATGAACAAAGCTATAATTGAGATCATGAGCAAAGTGCACCAAACCACACACGAGGTTTGTAAACACACGAGGAGTGCCACATCATGCTAGATTTCAGTAAGCGCAATGGCAGGCACACGAGAAGATGCTGGGGTGGGAAGAAAATAGCCCACCTTGCTGTTTAGAACCACCGTGCTGTGAACGCTGAGACGGCAGAAGAGAAGCCATCCCATGCAGCACGTGCAAAGCGATCTGAGCACCCTGTCACTCTTGTAAACTAGAAAGGGCTTCTTTTACTTGTGTGACCTTACCATTCTCGAAAATAAAAAGGGAGAAGAGAAGGGAGCTAAAGTGCAAGCTAAAAGAGAAAAGCTCCAAGAAGACAAGCCTACCTTCAAAAAAGAAGAGGTAAATATGATTGAGAAGTAATGATTGTAAAGCAACAGAAAAAGCAGTCAGTGTTCCAAGATATCTCAGGTCTGATGATCTCAAAATTGTAACCCCATATCCAGTGTATTTCAAGCCATGACTCACAATCCATTGAATAGTAAGATCAGCTTAGAGTGTCTCAAAATTAATTAAATGTATTAGTCAGCATTTTTTAAAAAATGAAACGGATAGAAAGCATCACAGGGCACTGTAGGTAGTAAGTATTGCATTGTCATGTAAATTGTCTTTTTTTCTGTGGGACACCATCAAAAAGACTTGAAAAACACTGCTGGAATCAATTTATCCTGCTTTCTATTCTTCTGAATGCTAATTTTTTTTTCCTTGAGCCATTCTACTTTCATTTCAATCATGAAATATTTCCAACTGGCCTTGATTAATGCTTTAACTTTTCAAAGGAAAAACACCCATACACATCTCAGTAGAAAATTTGATGAACTGAAGATGATATTTGATTTTCAAAAAAAAAGTTTGGCCAAATGTTCTGCATTGCATTTCTGAGGCACACACAGGAGCGGGTGCCAGGGTGTTTGACTGTAGGTAAGTGAACAAGGAGCTCTACAGATAGAATGGCACAGGGTTTGACAGTAGTCAGAACACCACATCAGAACATCTGATTGCATTTCAACTTTGGTGCTGTGTTTGCCCCAAATAATCTTAAAAATTGTGACTATATCGAATAAGTTCACAAAACTTACTAGAATGTGGTGAAACTGAATTATTAGAAGTAGGAAGACCCGAAGTTCTTCGCCAAGAGACCGGGGAGGTGATTTGTAGCCAATAAGCTCCAACCCACATGGACTGTTGCTACATTTCTCTGCCTATCACGGCATCTATTAAGAAAGCTAAAAATCTTAAACAGGCCGGGCGCGGTGGCTCAAGCCTGTAATCCCAGCTACTTGGGAGGCTGAGGCGGGTGGATCACGAGGTCAGGAGATCGAGACCATCCTGGTTAACACGGTGAAACCCCGTCTCTACTAAAAATACAAAAAACTAGCCGGGCGAGGTGGTGGGCGCCTGTAGTCCCAGCTACTCGGAGGCTGAGGCGGGAGAATGGCGTGAACCCAGGAGGCAGAGCTTGCAGTGAGCTGAGATCCGGCCACTGCAGTCCAGCCTGGGCCACAAAGCAAGACTCCGTCTCAAAAAAAAAAAAAAAAATCTTAAACAGAAATCCATGTTTAGAAAACAGGTGACCAGATTAAATAGGGGGTGGATTATTTTCTTAAATATGTTTTGTCAATTTCACGTGAAAAATGAAAACCCCTAATTCATGTTACATGTTACATTTCGGGAGGCTGAGGCAGGAGAATGGTGTAAACCCGGGAGGTGGAGCTTGCATGAGCTGAGATCCGGCCACTGCAGTCCAGCCTGGGCCACAAAGCAAGACTCCGTCTCAAAAAAAAAAAAAAAAAAAAAGATGTATGTTCCTCTGTTTCTAACAGAAGTTGCAGTGGTTTGGAAGTGAAAATTGAATATGAGCACAGGCCATATAAAGGAAGGAGAAAGTGTAAATGCTAATAACAGGAAAACTGCATTTAGCTCTCATGAGGCAGTCAAGGAAATCATTCATTGAACATGTTGGGAAACACTTTTCATTTGGTGACCAAATGCCTACAAATTCATTTACAAAAAAGAAAAATGAAAGTTACCTCAGAACTAAACTCAGAAATATGTCCCACATGGGTTCTTGTAGTGTTTCTTGGTGAATGTCTTTATAGAAAGAAGTGGGCATGAAATGATGACTCAGTAATTAAACACATGGGGGAAGGGAGGCTGTAGAAAACACTGAAGTCTATATTTAAAATTTCATTCAGTTCACTAACATGGGATTTGTTTTTTCTGACCAAAGCTTTCTGTACCTATGTAGAGTGTCTGAGAACTAGAAGGGCCCATCAGTTGCCACTCGGATGATCCTTTTGTCTCTTTTCAGATAAGGCCCCAGTTCAACAGCATCCTTGGTGTCAATCAGATATTCCCAGGAATGACTGAGCCCTGCCCTTTTCCCCCGTTGCCCCTCAGCACATTCCAGCCAGTTCCAAAACATTTGGCCTGTTTTTGACACAAGGCCAGATAAGCTACTCAAACTGGTTAAAAAAAAAGAAAAAGAAAGAAAACAAATCCAATCTATGTTCCTTTTTTAACATTGTGTACATAACCTGCTGGTCCAAAGACTAGGTTTTCCCTTTCCAGCTAGTCGTGTTGTTCCTTTATGTAGACAGCTTTAAATCATGTTTACATGATTCAGCCATTTTAAACAACCTCTTCCTGTTTTTTTTTTCCTTTTTGTTCAAAGAAAGAAAGAAAGCAACTAACTAAAACCTTTCTTTTCAAGGATTTATGCAGCATAGGATAGGGCAATCACAAGTAAACACAAACATCACGTGAGCCTTCTTAGAGAAAACATTTCCAGAGATCACTCCAATGTCTTAAAAAACACACAAAATAAAACCTTTCTCCACTGCAGTTTAACTGTGGCAATGAGTTGCAGACGATCACCGACATTGAAACTTAATTTAGCTTTTTTTCTCTCCTCACCAATTATAAAAAGTCTCTTTTTAGTTCTTCACGCAGGAGCTATTTTATTTCTTTTCTGGCTTCTAACAGGAAAACAGTTTCTAGCAGAGCTGCTCCTGAGGTATTGAAAGTGATGTTTATGTCATGCGGATCAACCCTTCCCAAACATTAGTGCGCCTGCAAATCACCTGGGAGAATTAATTCCATGAGAATGCAGAATCTGATTCCATGAGGTCCATGTTGTCCGTGAACCAAACTTTCAGTAGTGAGGAGTCTAGAAGACGTCCATGTTATAGACATTGAACCCAGGAAAGGATTTGGGGCTTCTGAAGCTAACAAAAGCACGTTACACCCAGCCTGAGGAAACAGTAGCTACACCCAGCTATTGTTGCTATTCTGGAACCAAATAATGCAAAATATGCTCGAGACACATCTCAGTCCTTGCTCACTTGACTTTCTGAGTGTCTCTCTGGCACAGGGGCCTGTCACTTGAGTTCCCATCCCCCACCTCATCCCCATGTGTTATTCCACTGGATATCCCAAGTATCTAGATTTCCAAAACTCAAATGATCACATTTGGCCAGAGCCTTTCTTTTGAGTATGCTAATGTTATCTGTGTATGAAGCACACAAACTCTTTCAGGATACGCGGCTACCTATTAATCCTTCAGCACAAATGTTCTCCATGGTAACATTCTGACCTATAAGATCTAATGCCTTTCCCGGGGGGCTCAGAGTCCCACGAGTTTGGGTTAAATCTGCCATAACATCTAAAAAAAAAAGTAAAGGCTCTATGAAATTATTTATGCATTTCCCAGAAAGAGAAAATAATTTTCAGTTGAACTCAAATCGTCATTATTACATTGACAAGGTTTCTAAGGTTTTCCATAAAGAATATAAGCCTGCCATCCACTGTAGCCTTTGCCAATAAAGGCAGAGCTTGAAAAACAGGGAATTTTTTTTCTGTTAGACATATATCATCTTACAAATCTACTTTAAACACTTTTGGGACCAGTAAATCAGATATAATACATTTGGGGAGAATGGAAATTTTTCTGACTGCAACATAGGAGAAACGAGTTAAAAGGGAATGTCTCCATGCGTAGTGCTCCACAGACTGTGAGCTCCTGCTCAGAATCTGTTTCATGGTTATCCCTAAAATGGGTTTCCCTCACATTTGGAGCCACAGATAATTCTTAACCAGAACATAAACTCCAGTGTCTGGGTTTTGGGGCTGAGTCTAACAATGGTAGGCCAAAATGAGAATATATTTTGTTTCCTCCTTCCTGTCCAATGAATACTGATGTATTCTTGGGCAAGGACAGCCATCAGGGAGTCACAATGAAGGTGTCATTCAAGCCATGAGCTTGCTCCTTTTTTCTGTAGCCTCTCATGACCCATGAGGAGCCAAGAGGGAAATGACAGGATGAAAAATTCAGAAGGAATCCTCTGGTCCAACCACATTTTTTCACGTTCGTGGTACCAGCATCCCAGAGCAGTCAGGTGATTTGTCCAAGTAACACAACTACTTTGTTGTCAGCACTGGAGCCAAAAGTCAGGTTTCTTGATTTATAGACAAAGCTCTTGGAGAGAATGGCAAAGTACAGCCCCCATTTTCAGTGTGTCCGAGGGACATCCTAGGTATATACCCCATGGTGAAAGATTGAAGTCTTAACTAACTAGGACAGCATAGTAGTGAATCCCTAGTAATTAATCAGATAATACCCAAAGAAGACAAATGACTTAAAACTTATCAATAAAGAGCAAAAAACTGTGCTCTGCTTTGTAAAACACGCACTTTAGGCCAAGTGTGGTGGCTCACACCTGTAATCCCAGCACTTTGGGAGGCCGAGGCGGGTCGATCACTTGAGGTCAGGAATTTGAGACCAGCCTGGCCAACATGGTGAAACCCGTTCTCTACTAAAAGGTACAAAAATTAGCTGGGTGTGGTGTTGCACGCCTGTAATCCCAGCTACTCATGATGTGAGGCAGGAGAATCCCTTGAACCCGGGAGGCGGAGGTTGCAGCCAGCCGAGATTGCACCACTGCACTCCAGCCTGGGCAACAGAGCAAGACTCTTGTATCTAACAAAAAAAAAAATGCACTTTAGGAGTAAATCTTCACAGGGTATCTGAAGAATAGGTGAGAAGAGGTGAGTGATCAGGTCAGGATAGAACCTCCTAGGCCACAGCACCTAAAGACCTGAGTTCTTATGGCCTACCCTTCCTCTGTGGGTTCCTTTAGAATGCTCGTGCTTTGTAACTGTCTTGAAAAGAACCATTGTGAATGCACCTCACCTGTTTTCACACACATCTTTTAAGAATGGATGATATAAGTGAAGTAATTTGAATTCCTTTACCCCTCCCCCAAAAAAGCTATGTAAATTCATTTTACTTTTAAATAATCTGTCTCATTTACTGTAAGAAACACAAAACCCACAAAATAATGAAAGCTGACACCTGCCCTCCATATATCATCTTCCTGTGTCTCCCACCACAACCACAAAACTACTTCCAGAGAACTAAATTTTTATTGACAATGGAAATCAAGGTAAACCCTGGAATTTTTCCTATTCCATTCTAACTTTAATGGTTTAGATGACTACAGACATGTTCTCACAGACCCCACATATCTTTGGATCCTCCTGCTAAAGATAGGGTTAGTAAGTGTCCCGTCCTTGGGACATAATTTACTCAGTTGATTAACATACTGGTCTTTGCCAGAACTGGCCTGGCAGATCTAGCTAAACTGGAAGGTTTCCTTTTCTTCCTTTCACATGTGTGTCTTTCTCACAGATTCTCTCTCCATCCAGGAAGAAACCTGTCTAAGCAATGTGGTCATTCTTCCATCAAAGCCACCCTAATAATTGCTCTTCCCAGTGGGAACTGCAAACACCTACTTTTACATGAAGTTCCTACAACGTTATGGTTTCCAAACAATAGTACTACCACTGCTCTTGAAAATAAAAATCCCAGTGAGATCAGGGATGATCTTACCTTCTTAAAATTGTGGTAAAGGTGTTTGTTCACAGGCTAAAGGACCATAGCTCATTTTCTAAGAATTTCACCTGATTCCAACTCTACCACATCTGAGTGGTTTCTTTCTGAGTTTTCTGCCTTCCTAACAATTTTGGGTCTTATTTGATGACACCAACGAAAACCTAATAAGATTTTTCTTGTTCTGTTTCTTCCTGATATGTACTGTTGGTTAGATCAAAGATGAAAAGATTAAAAAGGACAAAGAACCCAAAGAAGAAGTTAAGAGCTTCATGGATCGAAAGAAGGGATTTACAGAAGTTAAGTCGCAGAATGGAGAATTCATGACCCACAAACTTAAACATACTGAGAATACTTTCAGGTAAGAAGTAGCAACTAGTTAATAGTAACTGTGTTCACATGCAAAAAAAATTTAAAAATGTCAGTCTTCCCATCCTGTGCTTCCAGACAGAAACGTGCTAAGGGGGCAGCATGCTTTTGTTGTGAGGTCATTAGCCATTGTCTTAGAGATACTCAGTCAGCAGGTCCAGTTCTCATATCACTAACAGAAGACCAGCAGTCACCGCTCAGACAGGGCTTAGTCTGCTTTTCCCATTATTTTGAAAGGCAGATCATGCTTGGCATCCAGGTTTTTGTTCACTGACCTTTTGTGAGATGAGTGTATTAGAAAACACTATGACTGGGATTCATATCATTCAATGAATCTCTATATGGTCTGACCACCTTCCTAAGAGACCTTTCTCAGTACCATTTTCAAGAATGCGTTTTCTAAAGGTTGTAAATAAATACTGCGTAAGACTAAGATTGTTTTGTGGTGAAATACTTGGGAAACATTGAATTAAGCTAAATTCATCAGATTTCTTTACCACATGACTTTGAGAGCCCTTCATGCTCATTTGCATTGGAAGTCTCTAAGAGGGAGTGAGAGGGTGTGGACAGACTGCTCTATTTTATACAGTTTGGAAAAACTCTCTTGTATAGCTTGAGCTTTCCCCTCAACATAACCCCCTACCCTATCAAATTGAAAATCTGGGCAACTGATTATCAGACAGATGAGACCAGTATATTCAGGTAAATCCTCATTTCTCAATACAGTCGAATCCTGAGAGCTCTCTACCAGTTTTGTAGAAGAACTTGAAGTGCAGACACTGGGCTGGCTACGTGATTCCTGTGCTCCTTCCCCACAAAACACTCCCTCCAACCACTGGGGCCGAATTCCAACCTCTGTTACATCACTGGTTGCTGTGCCAGATGTGCTGGAGAAGAGTCTTGGGTTCCTGCAATGTGGATTTCCCTGGGCTTGTTCCTTGGCTGCAGCCATGCCTAGAGACCCTGTTTTTCTGAACACTTCAAATAAGAAAGTCATCAGGCAGGTATGAGGGAGAAATTTGACATGCTCCTCACACCAAAGCCTTTGTAATATTCAAAAGCAGGCGGAGCTATTAGTGATGGACATTTCAATCTCATCCAAGAGGCTAAGGTGGATAAATACAGTTGCCCCAAAACAATTTTTCTATACATAAATTTGAGCAGAAACCTACCCATGTTTATCCAAAGGAGAACCTAAAGCACACAGAAGAAAAGGTGTACGTAAAAGATCTAAATAAAATGATGAAGGTGTAAGAAAGGTAGAATCTACAGATATTACTTGGGATTGCCAAGAGAATAGATGTGAAAATTAAGTTTATTGAACATCCATAGAAAATCTACAAAGCAAGTTGATTCAGGTTAAGTTGAGTCTAAAACTTGCTGAAGTGCCTGTAGTTTAATGTTATAATGCCCTAGAATAGTGTTAGGTACATGAAAAGTATTCAATGAATATTACCTAATATTATAATTTTTTAATTAATAGTTTAAAATATGTCTTGTAAGCATAAGGTTCTTTTAAGGTGTAAGTTTTTTGTTAAAAGAAATAACATTGAAAAAAATCTGTCAGTAGAAAAAAGTCTGTTTAACAATTAGCATACTTGCCAACAAGCTTCAGTCAAAGCTCAAATTAATAATTAACATGCCTATTGTGTAGAAATCCAAAAAGCTGGGTAATTTGAAGGGAGGAATAGTCACAAGGGATGGTGACAAGTTAAGTGCTAAGAACCCTTACATGTGACTCTGACCTTAATTTTTCTATTTTGGACAGGAAAAAAAATACCTAGGAACAAGCTGCTACCATATTATTTATTTTTGTTTAGCCACCACCGTGTGTGAGTTTTAGTTTCAATTAGAAATTCATGCTGATTGAAGCAGAGAAGTACAGTTTTGCTCCATATACATAGAAAATGAGGAGAGAGGAAGAGAGTATCAGCCTCTATTTAGATAAGTTTAGTACGTACCAGCTTAACTGAAAACAAGCTGTGTTCTTAATGGTCAAAAGCCTAATACTCATCTTGACTTACACCTAAAGAAGCCAAGGATGGCGCGGGAGAAAGAACTTTATGGAAGAGATTTCCACCTTAAGTGGCACCCTAATGCTGAGGTCGTGCACATAGGCAGAGGTGGTGTGAACAAAACTTTTGCTCTTGTTTTGAGCATAGCTGCTTATGTTTGATTTAATTACTGTTCCCTCTGATATTTGCGTTTTCTTGTAACTCACTTGTTTTCTCTAAAACATGACATAAAAATCTCAATTCAATGAGCAGGATATAGCAATGCAAATTATTAGCAAGGGTTTTATAGAAAGTGCAAAATGAAGGGTTTTTTGATTTTTTATTTTCGAAGGTGGGAATTAAAAGGTTTTTTCCCGATTATAGAAAAAAAAATACTCATTCTAAAAACGCTCAGAAAATAGAAGAATAAAAATAAGCACTCACCACCCAAAGATAACCACCAGTAACACTTTTTCCAGATATTTATCTATGTGTATACTATTCAAGATAAACGCACACACGTATGTATATTTATATGTAGTGTATACGTGTGAGTATACTTATAATTTGACATTGATTCTTGCACTGTGCATAAGAATGTATCATAGCTTGCTTTCTATGCCAATAAATATAAGCCTATAATTAATGATACTAGATTCCACTGGATGGATGTATTATTACTTATTCAGCCAGTCCTTAATGACGGACATATTGATTGTCCAAAATGAAGACTGAGCGACACCTAGTGGAATCCATAGATGTTTCCATAGGCATGTGTTTTGCCGGTTCAGTTCCTGTACAGTAATATGATGAACACAAAGAGAGAGCAAACTCATTTTTGAAAGGAAAGACCCTAAATTGACTGAGAGAGAAGTCACAGGCCTGTGAACCTAGAAGACCCTGAAAGAGCCTTTGACGACAAGGTTTTGAGGGACCCTTTAACCTTGTTTGAGTTCAAAATAAAAGTTACTTGTAACTGACAAGAGCCTAGACCAATAGTTCTAAATTTTTTAACCTAAGCCCTTAGTAAGAAATAAATTTTACATAATGACCCAGTCCACTCCTGTATATGTTTTCATAACTGAAACAAGTGTGTCAAGAAACGGTAGTTTCTTTTGCTCTATGCAGTGTACTCCGATATTTTCTATTTCTTTTTTTTTAAATGTTGATTACAAACTACTAAATTGACTTTCTGGTCTGCAGCTTGAAAATTATTATTCTGGAGGACACAGTATATTCAGAACTACTTCAGTGTTTAAAAAGCATGATATATAATATACATATATATTATAAAATCAATATTGCACAGTGTATTTCTTGAGACCATTTCTTGTTTTATTCTTTCTCTTGTTCCACAGCTAGAAATACTGTGCCATTCTTTAAATGTAGTACGTGATATTAGGGTGTGGTAATTCTTTTGTTTCTTAGACAAAAATGTCAGGAATAGGATATCTACGTTCACATCTAGTTAAGAATGACCTTACTACTTGCTAATAAGTATTTAAATGGCAAAGCTGTATCTCTGCCTCTTAAAGACTACTTATAACAAGGGCCTTCAAGCCTAAATTAAGCCACTAAATTCTGCTTAGTGACGCCCCAGGCAAATCCAACTTAGGTGAATTCCGTGTTAGTGAAAATGCTGTATTCCACCGAAGTCCTACTTTGAGTATCAACATGTTTTAAAATTATCAGTGTTCTAACTGTATCATATAGCAAATTTATTAAAGAAACTCAGGGGTCACAGTAGGTGCTAATGATATGTCTCCATCCTTTTACAGATGTGTAAAATACTAAAAATGACAGTTCTGAAATAAAATTTTACCATAAGGACTCTTGGGATAGCATTCTGTCTTAAGTCTTAACATGTTCCCAGTTCTGCAATGAAGTCCCTGTGTATCCTCCTTAATCACAAAATAAAATTCAACATAATTTCAATTTTAATTCTTATTTATATAAAAATGTACCCATTTTCTTTCTGTTTTATAAGCTGTTCTGTCTGGTGAAACATTGCTTCTGCTCAGGCATGGAAGGTAGCTAGACCTAGACTGTAGAAACTCTAGAGACAGGGCTTGGAAAGGTTCCTCTGAGACTGTATCCTGAAGGTTTGAGGTGAGAGGTGGAGAGATAGGCTAACATGTTCTATTTCAGTTTATTCATTGTTTCATAACAAAACATATTTAATTTCAGGTATAATTCTAGTGACAAGAAGAGTACAACTAATAGATAAGCATTAGAATCTGATCATGGCTCAACTGCTTTCTAGCTACCAAAAGTTTGAGTATATTATTCTCTCTCTTACCTGTGATTTCCTTGTTTGTAAGATGGGGATAAGAAACCTAACCTGACATCTTCCCAGTTATTGTGACTGTTAAATGAAGTAGTGGATATGAAAAGGGTTTAGAAAGCGTAAAGAATGACATGTAAGTAATAACCACGTCATACCAAGCTAATTTCATAATTTTAAGTCTGTATAAGGAGTATTCCAGTTGTGTTGGGGTCAAAGAGCACAGAAAACACACAAATTGAAGCCATAGGTTAATGCCGTCATGAAGGACTTTCCTGGAGCAGCTCTGTAAGAATAGACATAAATCACTGTGTTTAGCTCTTAATCAAGAGGCAATGGGTAATTTCATCTGCCAGAGATCAGCTGCTAGAGTCAAGCTCAAGACAAAGTTGTGGATAGATGGATTTACTTCAATGCCTCTGCTTAGTTCAGCCACTTTTTCCCATTTGCAGTGCCTGAACCTTTGTGTCTTCCCTCCTGATCCATTACTCCAGGCAGACCCAAGTTAACCAGTAACTTACGGGAAAGGACTAGTAAGGCCACTAGGAGACTTTTGAACTCATTCACAAGTAACGTTTTGCACTACATGCCTTCCTTTCTAATAACAACTAATATTTATACTGTAGATGATATATAAATCATAGTATAGCAGTATGATAGCTATCATATTGATATAATACATAACCCCATGCAACTCGCAGAGGTAAATAGAATAAATAGTATTTGCCCCATTTTTCCATGTTGTAGCATGTATCTTTTTTTAAAACTGTGGTAAAAACAAACATAACCTAAAATTTACCATCTTAAGCATTTTTAAATGTACAGTTAAGTAGTGTGAGGCATACAGATCTCCAAAACTCTTTTCATCTTGCAAGACTGAAAGACGACACCCACTAAACAACAACTCTATTTCCTACCACCACCCACGCTCTGCCTCTGGTAACTACAGTTCTATTTCTGTCTCTATGAATTTGACTACTTTAGATACCTCATATATGTGGAATCACACGGTATTTGTATGATTTCTGTGACTGACTTATTTCACTTACCATAGTATCTTCAAGATTTATCCATGTCATAACAGGTAACAAGATCTCCTTCCTTTTTAAGTCTGAATAATGTTCCATGGAATGGCTGGCCCACCTTTTATTTATCCACTCCTGCCATGATGGACACTTGGGTTGCATCAATCTCTTGGTCCTTGTAAATAGTGCTGCTATGAACACGGGTGTACAAGTATCTCTTCAAGACCCTGCTTTCCATTCTTCTAGATGTGTATCAGAAGTGGGATTGCTGGATCACGTGGTAGTTCTCTTGTTGATATTTTGAGGAACCTCCATACTGTTTCCATAGCAGCTGCACAACTTTACAATCCCATTTTGCAGTGCATATTTGTCCCATTTTACAGCTGAGGAAACCAAGCGCAAGTGGCAGAGCAGAGGCTCCCATTCAGACTCTGTGATTCCAGGCAGACACCTTCCCCAGCCTACCCCTTGGGCTAATGAGAGGCACTGGGGATTTGGTCTGGGATGCAAAAGCCGCAGACCGACCTCCCCTTCCTCCAGGGAGACTACAGGCAAAAGCATGTAAACCCCTTTCCATTTCCCCCAAACTACAGCCGCCCTGGAGGGAGGGCCAGCGTGGACACCAAGGAGGCTGAAGGCGCCCCCCAGGTGGAAGCCGGCAAAAGGCTGGAGGAGCTTCGTCGTCGTCGCGGGGAGACGGAGAGCGAAGAGTTTGAGAAGCTCAAACAGAAGCAGCAGGAGGCGGCTTTGGAGCTAGAGGAACTCAAGAAAAAGAGGGAAGAGAGAAGGAAGGTCCTGGAGGAGGAAGAGCAGAAGAGGAAGCAGGAGGAAGCCGATCGAAAACTCAGAGAGGAGGTAAGGCGGGCGCTAGCCCCCTGAGAACGCTGCACGAGAAAATTCCGGGGTGCCGTGCGGCTGCTCTTTTGAGCATGGGCTCTCAAAAATATTTTTTAAGAATAATAAATTTAACATGTGCTAGTTACGGTTCTAAAACTTGTAGACATATTAATTTGTCCACTGCTTCTAAGAACTCGCTGAGGTGGGTACTTATCCCCATTTTACAGATGAGAAAACTGAGGCACAGAGAGGTTTGTTTTTGTTTTTTGTTTGTTTGTTTTTGTAATTTTCCCGAGGTCTCCCTTGTGTTAACCCATTACCCTTTACTGCCTCTCAAAAGGGAAAAGTTAGAAAGCTGAGAAGGATGAAAAGTCTGCAAATTAGTTACCAGAATGAAGTTATGGGATACTTCTTTTCTTTTTTTCTTTTTTTTTTTTTTTGGAGACGGAGTCTAGCTCTGTCGCCCAGGCTGGAGTGCAGTGGCGCGATCTCAGCTCACTGCAAGCTCCGCCTCCCGGGTTTACGCCATTCTCCTGCCTCAGCCTCCCGAGTAGCTGGGACTACAGGCGCCGCCATCTCGCCCGGCTAGTTTTTTGTATTTTTTTGTAGAGACGGGGTTTCACCGTGTTAGCCAGGATGGTCTCGGCCTCCCAAAGTGCTGGGATTACAGGGGATACTTCTTTTCTAATAGTTGTAGAGTTTTTATAGAGAAGATTTTTTTAAATCTTTTTTTTGTTTTTTTTAATGAGCAAGTAAGTACATTAGAATGTAAACAGGCAGGGACAGTATCTGCATTGTTCATTACTGTGTATCCAGGACCCCATACTGTGCCTGACATGCAGGAGGAACCCCATCATTATAAACAGATGAATTTGTTTCATCTTTTAAGACAGAGCTAAAAACGGCAGATAAAGTTACAAGGAGGAACATTTTGGCTCAGCATATGAAATAATGTTTAACCAACTACAACTTACAGTACTACAGTTTACAAAGTACATTCTTTTCTTTCATCCTGAGGTACGTTGTTCTCATTTTATGGGCAAAGAAACCAAGAATCAAATAGTTTGAGTGACTTATTTGAAGATTTTTGACTAATGGTAGAATCAGTATGGAGACCTTGCTTTTCCAACTCAGAGCCTAGAGCTTTTGAAATAGCGATCTTCCATCATTCAAAATATGAAAGAAAAGAAAAAACTTTCAATGGCATTTTGACATGGATCCTATGCAAAATTTTCCGGAACTGTATGGAAAATTTGGATACATTATTTTGAGGTCTCTTTTAACTCCACCTTTCAATGAGCCAATTACCTTTGGTTGGGAAGTAATCAGGATGATAGAGTTTTGGAGTTAAACACACCCAGGCTTCTTCTTTTTTTTTAGACGGAGTCTGGCTCTGTCACCCAGGCTGGAGTACAGTGGTGCAATCTCGGAACACACCCAGTCTTCTATCCTAACTCTGCCACTAACAAGCTGGGGCCTTGGGAAATCTGGACTACTCTGTGTCTTTTCCTTATCTGTGAAATAATATCTACTTTGCAGGATTCTTCTGATAATTATTAATAGATCATTGTGCTCCCAGTGCCTAGCACATTCTAGGCACTCAAAAATTGGTAGATATCATTATTGCCATCATTGTTATTATGATGATTATTCAGAGGAGGAGAGTATCAGGAAAGGCTGAAGGGAAATCGTGAAGTCTTAGAACTGGATTGGGCCTAGGAGATTATTTGGGCTAAACTACGAAACACAGGATCCTTCTACGGCATCCTTTAACAGAAGAACATCTAGTTGCTGCTTGAGAACATGCAGTGATAATGATCTCACAGTTTAAGAACTACCAAAGACTGCATAAATCTCTCAGAAAATCAAGTTGTACAACTTGATCAGAGCCCTGAATTGTTTGCCTGATAGAGAAGACAGAATATTCTAGACTAGGAATGAAGACACAGAGGGGTTAATGAGACAGTCTGTAAACATTTATGATTGCACCACTATGGTGGTGTCTATAGTATTTCAGGTTTACATCTAAAATTACATATTCACCTGAAGTGGGGAGCAACCATAAAATCACCTCTTGAACCACCTGGCAAATACAGTACCACAGATTTAGATAGCTTTTCACATAAGTTATTAATTTGTCTTCACAACTCTCCTAGGATGTAGGTAGAAGGAATATTTATATTCCTTTTACATATACAGAAGTGTGAGGTCATTGTTAATGACCCACAGGATGGTGGTGATTATATGTCACCCTGTGGGAAATCACCATAATGAGTGTTAGTCTAAGCCAGGGGTGTCCGCTCTTTGGCTTCCCTGGGTCACACTGGAAGAAGAATTGCCTTGGGCGACACATAAAATACACTAATACTAATGATTGCTGATGAGCTGAAAAATCAAAACAAAACAAAAAACAAAGATGTCTCATAATGTTTTAAGAAAGTTTATGAATTCGTTGGGCCACATTCAAAGCCATCCTGGGCATCATGTGGCCCCTGGGCTGTGGCTTGGACAAGCTTGGTCTAAGCATTTTACATATGCTTTCTCACTGAGTCCTCACAAAAGCCCTATAAAATGAGTACTATTGTTATCCCTGTATTACAGATGAAGAAACTGAGCCACAGAGCAGATAAATAACATAGCCAAGGTCAGGCCGTTGGAAAGTAGCACCACCAGAATGCAAATAAAGGCAGCTGGACTCCAGCTCTCAGGCTAAACCTCTGGTGACCACCTAGAAGGGGAGTGTCCAGCCTGCGGCCTGAGTCTGCTGCCTCTCCTGACTGTGCTCTCTCTCCTACAGCACTCTTCCCTTTGGCTGTGAAGCTGGTACTGATGCCTCGTTATTTGTTCTTTCTCTCTTAGGAAGAGAAGAGGAGGCTAAAGGAAGAAATTGAAAGGCGAAGAGCAGAAGCTGCTGAGAAACGCCAGAAGATGCCAGAAGATGGCTTGTCAGATGACAAGAAACCATTCAAGTGTTTCACTCCTAAAGGTTCATCTCTCAAGGTATTTTTTTTTCCCCAGAAAACCTCTATTAGAATATGATAGAAACTGGATTTTAGCCCCTTGTTTAGTTATTGATTATTCAGGGCCTTTGCTTCATTTATCTTTTTGCTATCCTTCCATGTTAATCTGTTCAGGCTGCTATAACAAAATACTTTAGACTGGGGCCAGGTGCAGTGGCTCATGCCTGTAATCCTAGCACTTTGGGGGGCCAATGTGGGCAGATCACCTGAGGTCAGGAGTTCGAGACCAGCCTGGCCAACATGGTGAAACCCCACCTCTACCAAAAAATTCAAAAATTAGCCGGACGTGATGGCACGCACCTATAATAATCCCAGTTACTTGGGAGGCTTAGGCAGGAGAATCACTTGAACCCAGGAGGCGGAGGTTGCAGTGAGCCGAGATCATACCACTGCACTCCAGCCTGGGTAACAGAGCAAGACTCTGTCTCAAAATTTATCACTCACAGTTCTGGAGGCTGGGAAGTCAAAGATCAAGGTGCCAGCAGATGTGGTGTCTAGTGAGGGCCTATTCCTCAAAGACGGCACCTTCTCCTTGTGTCTTCACATGGTGGAAGAAGGGGAGAAAACAGGCTCCCTTAGGCCTCTTTTATAAGGGCACTAGTCCCATTCACAGGGGCCCCACCCTCATTACCTAGTTACCAACCAAAGGTCTTGCCTCTTGGTACCAACACATCAAGGATTCAGTTTCAACATATAAATGTTGGACCATAGCACCTCCTTTCAGATGTTTCACAGCTTCTCTTTGTTTACAACATATGGAAAGGAGAGACAGTAGTGAAATTTTTAATCTGTTATTTATTAGATGCTTTGGCATACATTAAAATGACATTCGGTGATTATCTCTGAATTTCACTGATCCACATTCTCCATGTGCCTCATGCCTTTGAGCAACTGAGAATAGAAACATTTAAAATTTATAAAATGGGAAAGTACATTTTAAAAGTTTAAGCTGCTTTTCTTGCTAGCTGTTCATTTTTTCTTTGTCATGATTAAAAGCCAGCTGGAAATGGTACAGGTGCAAATTTTAAAGCAATTATTATGGGAGGAGGTGAAATGTGACTTGGAGAGGGTCCTTTTCCAGGATGGCTTTGGTCCTATGACAGCCTTCATGGAGCACAGCTCCTATTTGATGTAAAACAGAGTGCTGCCAAGACAACAGAGAAGGAGCAGGAATCAGCTGAGTCAGGTAGATGATAGAATAGTTGAGACGTGGGGAAAACACAGTGGACTCAAGAAAGTGGCATCCTTGATTTATAATCAGTCCACCATTATTGCCAGTGGCGGTTTCTTTGAGGATTAACATCATTGAGCATCTAGCGCAGTGCTTTATATCATATTGAAGATACTTAATAAACATTTGTTAAATGATGAATAAATGAATGAATCTTCAGAGATTGGAACCTTTAACATTTCATTTTCCATCAACCTAGCTAGGTTATAAAGCATCAACAATGGGCAAAGCCATGACAGAATTATACCCAGGTCTGGCCAGGCACAGTGGCTCACACCTGTGATCCCAGCACTTTGGGAGGCTGAGGCAGGTGGATCACCTGAGGTCAGGATTTCTAGACCATCCTGGCCAACCTAGTGAAACCCCATCTCTACTAAAAACACAAAAATTAGCTATGCATGGTGGTGCACACCTGTAATCCCAGCTGTTTGGGAGGCTGAGGCAGGAGAACCACTTGAACTTGGGAGGCAGAGGTTACAGTGAGCCGAGATAGTGCCACTGCACTCCAGTCTGTGCAAAAGAATGAGACCCTGTCTCTAAAAAAAGAAGAAAAGGAATCATAGCGAGGTCTGGATGGTTAATTATGTACATATGTATAAGGTTGTATCAGGTGGCACACCAAAATGACCAAAAGCTGCTTACATTTTACAGTTGTTACTTGTTTCACAGGAAAATCAGAACTTTTTAATCCCCAAATAGCTTCACTTAGTCTTTTTTTTTTTTTTTGAGATGGAGTCTCACCCTGTAGCCCAGGCTGGAGTGCAGTGGCACGATCTTGGCTTACTGCAACTTTCGCCTCCCAGGTTCAAGCAATTCTTCTGTCTCAACCTCTCGAGTAGCTGGGAATACAGGCGCACGCCACCATGTCCGGCTAATTTTTGTATTTTTAGTAGAGACGGGGGTTTCACCATATTGGCCAGGCTGGTCTCGAACTCCTGACCTCATGATCCGCCCACCTTGGCCTCCCAAAGTGCTTGGATTACAGGTGTGAGCCACCACACCTGGCTCATTTAGTCTTTATGATGGTCTGGGTCCCAGTCATATTTCTGATACCTCCCAAATAAATTATTTGTACTCAAACCCTTGTCTGAAGTTCTGCTTCAGGGAAAATTGAAAGTAAGCCACAGAGGGATTATACATTTAATATCTGATTATTTATGAAATACTTAATGCATGCTATGTCCCATGAGGGAAAGAACAAAGCAAGGTGGCTGCCCTGATGGCACTAATGACTGCCTCAAAGAAACGATTCAATAATTACTAAGGTGACAAAATGCTGATATCAGAGCAGAGCAAAACGAGTAGAGAAAGGCCTTCTGGAGTAGGCAAGCTTTATTTATAAACACTGAAATTTGAATTTTATGTAATTTAATTGTGATTTTCTAATGTCATGAAATATTCTTCTTCTTTTGATTTTTTTTAACCATTTAACAATGTGAAAACCATTCTCAAGGCCAGGTGCGGTGGCTCACACCTGTAATCCCAGCATGTTGGGAGGCCAACGCAGGTGTATCACCTGAGGTCAGGAGTTTGAAACCAGCCTGGTCAACATGGAGAAACCCCATCTCTACTAAAAATACAAAATTAGCTAGGCGAAGTGGCAGATGCCTATAATCCCAGCTACTCAGGAGGCTGAGACAGGAGAATCATTTGAATCTGGGAGGCAGAGGTTGCAATGACCAAGATCGCACCACTGCACTCCAGTCTGGGCAACAGAGCGAGCCTCCATCTCAACAACAACAACAAAACCATTTCAAGTTGGGGGCTGTGTGGGAAACACAAGCTGCACTTGGCCCATGGACAAATGGGCCATGGCTTGCAGATCCCCGGCTCTAGAAAACAAAACCTCCCTGGGCTCAGGCTATCTCTGTACAGCTCTCAGAGTTCAGCCCATTCCCAGTCTAGGTCTTCTGTTCCTGACTCAACAGTAGTCAAAGAAAACCATGCTCTCGACTGGGCAAGGTGACTCATGCCTGTAATCCCAGCACTTTGGAAGGTCAAGGCAGGTGGATCACCTGAGGTCAGGAGTTCGAGACCAGCCTGACCAACATGGAGAAACCCCATCTCTACTAAAAATACAAAATTAGCTGGGCGCAGTGGCGCATGCCTGTAATCCCAGCTACTTGAGAGACTGAGGCAGAAGACCTGCTTGAACCTGGGAGGCAGAGGTTGCAGTGAGCTGAGATCATGCCATTGTACTCCAGTGTGGGCAACAAACACAAAACTCCATCTCCAAAACCAAAAAAGAAGGAAGAAAAAGAAAACCATGCTGTCTCTTTCTACCTTCTTTAAAATCCCGCTCAAGCCTTCCTTGAACAGTCTTGGTGACATGAAGAAAATAGTAGTCATCTAGACTTCTAAATTCTACTGTGGTTTTTTTTTTCAGGAGAAACTATAACCCACCCTTCCCGCCTCTTTAATTATTTCCTCTCTACCAAATTTCTCAACTTACTTATTTCTCTGATCTTTCCCTCAACCAAATGCTGACTTCCCATTTCATCTAGTGCCCCCAGGAAGCCATTTATCTACTCCCTCTGGTGGAGAGGCATTTGTCTGCAGTTGATTAAAGTAGATGTATAAAAAAGGTCTAGAATATTTTAAATTTCTACATAAGAGAGACACATATTTGGGGCAGACAGTCTATGCTTCCCTCCATGTATGTGCCTTGAAGAACCTGCTGTGACTCTGATTTTCAAGCTCAATTTCATATTCTACAACTTAATTGGGATAGCTATTAATGCCCTTGGCCCTGCAGCTTTTATAAATGGTTACAAGTTAGCATTGTAGAATACCAATGGGAGGAAAAATATTTGCTATTTGACATCAAAATACTGTCAACTAGTATTTTTTTTTTAAATATCTCATGATTTCTATTCCTTGTTTGGGAAAGTCTGTAGCTGGTTTTTCATCATTAAATTATGTTAGCAGTGAGTGATTTTCATATGTAGTAAAGAATAGATTTTAAGTAAATTCAATTCAAAGATTTTTTTATTTCTATTGCCTTCATTGGTTGGGGGCAGGGTATGGAGTAATGAGAGCACCAATTTTCTAAAACAAATAGTGTGCTTTTATTCGAGTTTTATCGAGACAATACTGCCACCTCTTGGTCTTCAGAAGAACCAATTTCCCTCATTAAACTCCTTAAACAGAACATTTAATATACAAATTCAGTACAAATTGTTAAATTACATAGAGCCACTAAGTTAGGATATTTTCTAACAGGAGTGCATCAGTAAACCGACAGTGCATCCTGACAAAATGTGTGGAATGCGATGATGAAGTCAAGCTATGTTAGCTATGATAGAAGCAAAAGGAGGAGTAGGAATCTGAGAACCTCGATGATTTGAATAAATGCCAGGGCTAAGGTTAGAAAGATGATCCCTGAGTCATAAAGATGCTGCAGGTGGGACAAAGAACAATTCTCACTTCCGCTATCCCCTTCTGCGGTGCCTCTGTCCTCCCACCACACTGAATTTTTCTTTATCCTTCAGTCTCACCACGCTGCGTGCCTTACGGCTCTCCAAATCTTTGTACATGTGCTTGCTTTGCCAGAAATGCCCTTTCCTGGCTAAGCCATGCACTTCCTTCCTCACTTGCATAAACTCATTTCTGAAACTGTGTAAACCAGAAACTACTAATCTCAGCTCAAATATCAACACTACTGAAAAGCCTTCTCCAGCTCCCCCAGATAGTTACTTCTCTTATACACACAGCATTTTTTTCTTTAATATTGTACCTACTGTTAATTTTTAAATATTTTATTTTATATACTGTGCTAGTCTTCCCTACTAAATTCTGTGTTCCTTAAAGAATAAGACCTTGTCAGCTGGGCACAGTGGTTCACGCCTGTAATCCCAGCACTTTGGGAGGCCGAGGTGGGCAGATCACAAGGTGAAGAGTTCAAGACCATCCTGGCCAACGTGGTGACCAAAAATTAGCTGGGCGTAGTAGCACGCATCTGTAGTCCCAGCTACTCGAGGCTGAGGCAGAAGAATCACTTGAACCCAGGAGGCGGAGGTTGCAATGAGCCGAGATTCTACCACTGCACTCCAGCCTGGCAACAGAGTGAGACTCTGTCTCAAAAAAAAAAAGAATAAGACCTTGTCTATCTTAGTTTACTCAGGTTGCCATAACAAAATACCATAGACTGGATGGATTAAACAATAGAAATGTATTTCTCACAGTCCTGGAGGCTGGAAGTCCAAGATCAAGGTGCGAGCAGATTTAGTTTCTGATGAGAGCCCTCTTCATGGCTTGCAGATGGCTGCCTTCTTACTGTGTCTTCACATGGTGGAAGGAGAGCGGGTGCACTCTCTAGTGTCTCTTCTTGTAGTGATGATAATCCTGTAGGATCAGAGTTCCACCGCTGTGATCTCATTTAACCTTAATGACTTCCTTAGAGGCCCCATTTCCAAGTACAATCACATCGGGGGTTAGGGCCTCAACACATGCATTTTAGGGGGACACAATTTGATCAATAGCACTATTTTATTTATTAGTATTCAATTTTATATAGAAGGTACTCAATACATAATTTATTGGCTAATTGGCTGACAGGCTGTCAGGAATAAAAATAGGATGGGTGGGTGAATGGATGCATGGATGGATGGATGGATGGATGGACGGACGGGTAATATTTATTAAAAGTGCCAGTGCATTGCATGGTTCTAAACTATTTCACCTTACTCACCTGGGAATTTTTTCTACAGAAATATAATTCTAAGTTTATAATTAAAATCAGAAAAATAAGAGTTACTTTATAGATTTTTTATATATTCCACAAACTCAGCACTACTTATAGTACTTTTTTGCATAAAGGTTTTTAAGTAAGAGTTTGTTTTTGTCTTTGTAGGAAATCATCAGAAAGAATGAAACGCTCTAATATCTATGAAAGTGCTATTCAACTGATATTAGAGAGGAAGCATGTTTTCAAAAGAAAAACTCTGTGATACTTATTAATTGCTCATGAATCCCAGACCAGTCTGAGTCAGAAAGAACCCCTCACATCTTGGAGAATTGTGTGTATCCCCTCAAAATTCATATGTTGAAATCCTAACCTTCAATATGATGGTATTAGGAGGTGGGACTTTTGGAAAACAATTAGGTCATGAGGGTGGAGGCCCCCTTAATGGGATTAGTGCCCTTTTAAGAAGAGACACAGAACCTTACTTGCTCCCTTTCTATTCTGCGCTATATGAGGACACAGCAGGAAAGTGGCCATCTGCAAACCATGAAGAGAGCTCTCAGCAAACCCCAACCATGCTGGCAACCTAATCTTAGACTTCCCAGTCTCCAGAACTGTGAGAAATGCTTGTTGTTTTAAATCATCCAGTCTATGGTAATTTCTCAAATTAACCGAGACTCACTGAGACAAGGGGCCACTCAAACATACTAGCCTAGGGCAACTATAATCTAGTAGATTTCTTGGCTGTCCTGAACAGGGAACAAAATGGAACTTTTCAGCGTGCCTGTGCTTTGGCACATGCAGTCGTAAGCAAAGAAGGTATTTGCTCATGGTATTGATAAGTCATGGGTGGCAGAGGGTATTTCTAGTCTGGAGTTGGCTGTGGCATGGATTCAACAAATACTTGCTTATGGCCACCATCTAAATTTAAGTGATATAGTTTCAGTAAAATATAATGTTTGATTTAGTAGCTTCAGTTGTAGCAAAAGTTCCTAGCTTTTTAAAAAAAAAAAAGAATTCATCAAAGACTACTGAACTGCTGATTTTTTCTATGTCCACCCCTGTTTCTCTGGGCTTATTTCCTAATTTCACACTTGGGCTAAGAGGGGCTTCGTGGGAAGCCTCAGCCATTACAGATGAGCTGCGCCCCATCCTCATTCTACCTGCATCCCATCTTTTACGTTCCACGGCTAATGAAGTTCAACAATAGGCTTGATCATTGACCCTTGTCAAGTTAGGAAATCAGGTTAAGCAATAAGGGACTAGTTCACATTTCCTAGTTATTCAATCCTGTTACATACCAAATACGTAGTTAAAACATTGTGAGAAAATTTTGTTAACTCAAATAGCATGGTATGTCTCTAGTAAATACATCCTAAAGGGTAACAGTGTGTATTTTTGAAAAAATTATTTAAGTTTGTTGTTGTTTTGTTTGTTTGTTTTGAGACAAATGCTCATTCTGTCACCCAGGCTGGAGTGCAGTGGCACAGTCTTGGCTCACTGCAATCTCTCCCTCCCAGGTTCAAGCAATTCTCCCATCGCAGCCTCCCATGTAGATGGGGCTACAGGCACGTGCCACCACATCCAGTTAATTTTTGTATTTTTTAGTAGAGATAGGGTTTCCCCTTGTTGACCAGGCTGATCTTGAACTCCTGACCTCAAGTGTTATTTGCCTGCCTCGACCTCTCAAAGTGCTAGGATTATAGGTGTGAGCCTCAGTGCCCAGCCAATTATGTTAGTCTTAAAATTCAATTATTTTGCTACTGATTTATATGGTTTTAAAGGCATTTTTTATTCCATTTCTGTCTGGTCTTTATTTTGCCTTGAAAACTTGATTTTTTTTTTTTACACATTTTCTCTATCCTGTATCAATCCTACCTTCGTTCCCCCAAATCTCACTACCAGATACCTTATATGTAGTTTTGCTTTCTAGCAGATCTATGCACAGTAACTCAAATACCCTTATATGCTCTTTGGTGTGTTTATTTAACAGGTTCAGGGATGATATTGGCCTGGGCTGAGAAACACTGCTTATAAGCTTGAAATATTAATTGGGTTTATTTTCTTTTGCAATTCCTAGATAGAAGAGCGAGCAGAATTTTTGAATAAGTCTGTGCAGAAAAGGTAAATATGGTTGATGGTTCAGTTGAACTAATCAGCTAGCATATGTATGGGAAGATTCTCTCTCATATTTTTATACGTATGTGTTTACTTTTTTAGCAGTGGTGTCAAATCGACCCATCAAGCAGCAGTAGTCTCCAAGATTGACAGCAGACTGGAGCAGTATACCAGTGCAATTGAGGTGAGAATTGTCCTCAGCGTTATGATCCCGCTGAACAGAAATAGATTCTGACTACATAGAAGATCATAAAAACACTTAGGACAATAATCAAGTCCAATAGCCCTAGGAGTGTTAGAATTTTTTTTTTTTTTTTTTTTTTTTGAGATGGAATCTCACTCTGTTGCCCAGGCTGGAGTGCAGTGGCAAACTCGGCTCACAGCAACCTCCGCCTCCCTGAGTCAAGCAATTCTTCTGCCTCAACCTCCCAAGTAGCTGGGATTACAGGGACCCACCACCACACTTGGCTAATTTTTGTATTTTTAGTAGAGACAGAGTTTAACTCTGTTGGCCAGGCTGGTCTCGAACTCCTGGCCTCAAGTGATCTGCCCGCCTTGGCGTCCCAAAGCCGAATGTGAGCCATCACACCCGGCCACCAATAGTGTTAGAATATTAATGATTTATTACACTTTGAAATTCTAAGTTCTAAGAAATACAGTAATAAAGATAAATTTTAGAAGAGTTTTAAATAAATTACTTTCTACTTTCAGCCTGAATATTGTTTAATGAAAATGGTGTTTTTTTAAACAAATGGGTTTATTGGTATTTAT
>NW_012115154.1:3029558-3048314 GCF_000951035.1 Colobus angolensis palliatus
TTTGCCCAGGCTGGGGTACAGTGACGCCATCTCGGCTCACTGCAACCTCCACCTCCCGGATTCAAGGAATTCTCCTGCCTCAGGCTCCTGAGTAGCTGTCATTATAGGTGCCTACTACCACGCTCAGCTAATTTTTTTTTGTTTGTATTTTTAGTAGAGACAGAGTTTTGCCATATTGGCCAGGCTGGTCTCAAACTCCTGACCTCAGGTGATCCGCCCTCCTCAGCCTCCCAGAGTGATGGGATTACAGGCATGAGCCACCGTGCCCGGCCAGTATTTAACTATATTTTTTATACATTCACATGTATATTTTCAATATCCCTAATTCCTTATAAAATATGTTCCCATATGTGGTTTGAATAGGTCTCTCACAATCTTATTTAATCCTCTGTTTATAAAAACCTTTTATTATCAAATAAAAATAGTAGTACAATGTAATATAAAGATGATAGCCAACCCAAGTTTAATCATCATCAATTTCAAACTGATTGTTTTATATTTGAAGGACCACAGTTTTATATGTCTATCTACTCCACCTTTTTTCCCCCACCCAACTGACCTGGGGGTTTTATTCTATTTGGAAATGTGTATTTCCCAATACCAAAGCGCCAAGAAGGAAGATGTCGTTGATCAAGATGTGATCCTGCTTTTTTCTCCTTTGTGTAGACTTTAGTCAATGGTTTTAGCCTCTTGCATATCAGAGCACCTGCTATGAAGTAATTGGATCAGTTTGATTTTATTTTTTCTTCTTCTTTATATTGTAGAGTGGAGATACACATATAATAGTTTACAGATGATATGAAGGAATAAGAAAGAGAGGCATCTGATGATTTATCAAAGGAATAATCAAGTCCTAACACTAAAGATGTGATTTACAAGACTAAATGTCCACTAAAATATAAAACAGATTGCAGATCTTTATTTTCTGTGGTTGAGTTGGTCATAGCACTAATAGGTGTAATGAAACCAAGACTGCAGCTTTAAACTTTGTACAGTCCAATGAGATCGTTCTTTATGCCATAGCCCCTCATAATGGTGCCACTCATCCTGGCTGTGCCTTCTTGAACATAGGCATAGGCCACAGAACAGGACTGGAAGAGAAACTTGAGCCATTTGGGGTATGGCCTTCATTACTGCTGGCAGTGTCTTGAATACACTTCTTTCTTACTTACATTCATTCTTTCCTCCTTCCAATATATTTCCCATGCAGGAGTAGCTCAGTCTTTCCATCTTTTAGCACTTTTCTGCCTCAGGACTTTTGCACATGCTGTTACTTCTGCATGGAATGGAGTTTGCTGCTCCTGTTTACTTCACCACTTTCAAGTCTTCTGTCAGATCTGGTTTTAAATGTCACTTCCTCACAGTAACCTTCTTTGCACCCCCAAACTAAGTACTGCCCGCCGATTGTGTGCCATGCTTTATGGCACATCATTATTTTTCATAGCACTTAGCACAATGTGAAATAAATACTTGTATAACTAGTTACCATCTTTCCTTTCTATTAAAATATAAGCCCACTGCAGCTATCTTCTTGTTTTTTGTATTTTATTTATTTATTTATTTATTTTGACATGGAGTTTCACTCTTGTTGCCCAAGCTGGAGTGCAATGGTGCGATCTCGGCTCACTGCAACCTCCGCATTCCAGGTTCAAGCGCTTCTCCTGCCTCAGCCTCCCAACTGTCTTGTTTTGAGCACCATTGTATCCCCAGAGCCTAGCAAAGTGCCCTTCATACAGTAGGCATTTAAGAAGTATTGTTGAGGCCAGGTATGGTGACTCATGCCTGTAGTCACAACACTTTGGGAGGCTGAGGCAGGAGGATCCCTTGAGCCCAGGAATTCGAAACCAGCATGGGCAACATAGGGACTATGCCCGGCTAATTTTTTCATTTTTTTCTCTACAAAACAGAGGCCTATGGTTCCAGCTACTCAGGAAGCTGAAGTGGGAGATCACTTGAGCCCTGGAGGTTGTAACTGTAGTGAGCCTTGATTGTGCCACTGCACTCCAGCCTGGGTGACAGAGCAAGACCCTGTCTCAAAAAAAAAAAAAAAAAAAAAAGGATCTGTTGAAGAAGCAAAGTAGAATATCAATTTCACAATAAATGGTGTCCAACAAAAAGCATATTTCATTTTTGAAAGATCCTCTGATCTAGCTGTGATGGTTTATTTTGAGGGACATATGTCATCAGGATAGTTTTACAACAGAAATTATCACTCTCATTTTTGGTGAAGGTGTTTACACAACGAATTTTTAAGATGATAATGTTGAGGAAGACAAACTCCCTGTAATTTTATGAGAACAAACTTCCCAGCACCAATCCTAAAAATAACTCACAAATTTCAGGGAACGAAAAGCTCAAAACCTACAAAGCCGGCAGCCTCGGATCTTCCTGTTCCTGCTGAAGGTGTACGCAATATCAAGAGTATGTGGGAGAAAGGGAATGTGTTTTCATCCCCCACTGCAGCAGGCACACCAAATAAGGTAAGCGTCTGATTTTTGTCTTTTAAGTGTAGAGGGGCACATGTTTTTTCATGTTGATTGTGATTTAGGAATCACACTAGTAAATAATAAAAGCAGTGAAGAAGGTGCAATTTGTATTTTGTTTTGCAATGACCACAAAAGCAAGCTCAGAGAGAGTGTGTTCCTGAGGCTGCATGATGTACTAAGCCTTGGCCATTGTACTCCAAATCAAGTGCCTGAGCTGAAACGTCCACCCTTGAAGTTGGAGTGGGGCGAGTTACAAGGGAAAGAAAACCAGATAACATATTCTGTAAATATCAAGTGTTAAGGTTTATGGTTATGTGAAATTATACTTACTGATATTTTGAATTTGCTTTGAAAATTCCTTCCCAGGTAAAGTTTACTTCATTCTCTAATATTTTGGATGATTGTCCCTTTGTAGGAAACTGCTGGCTTGAAGGTAGGGGTTTCTAACCGCATCAATGAATGGCTAACTAAAACCCCAGATGGAAACAAGTCACCTGCTCCCAAACCTTCTGTAAGTAACCTTCAGGTTTTTCTGAGTTTCTTTGATCTCCCAGCTTTTATCAGCCGAAGAAAACAAGCAGTTGTTCTGTTTACCTAGGAAAGGCAGTGCTCCTGTTCTTTGCTTTCCCTGATGAATAACAAACGAGAAAGTGTTCAGATTTACAGCTGTTCTAAGAAGCTGCATCGCAGTTACTCAGAGGGTAAAATGGAACCAAATAATCACCTCTACACCCTAACTGAGAGAAGGAATCAGCTAGAATATTGAGGCAGTTCGAATTTAGACCCTTTACTCGTCTATTTGTTTAGCTTCTATTCTATAGATTCTAGATAGAAGTTTGAAAATGAAAGGTCAAATCATTTTGGGTAGTTCTTTGTCAAGAGCACCCCTAAACTTATTCCCAAAAGAATATGTATGTTGCCTATTGGGAACCCATATGTTCCAATTACCCTAGTTTTTATAAGTTGGCACAAAAATGCAGTTTTTGGGTAGTTGTTGAAATAATTGGTCTAATTGTGTTGTCAACACCTCCTCAGGAAAAGTCATAAAACTGGAAACTAGAAAAACTGGTTATGAATGATGTTTTTGAGAATTTAAAATTTTCTTTATTTATTAAGTGCAGCTATCTTACTAAAAATACATTTCTTTTCACCTTTTCGTTGAATGTATATGACAATTGCCTGGCATTTGTTATTATAATAAGAAAAAGTATCAAGCTCCCCACTGTATATTGCTGAGCTTTCCCTGTTAAGTTTGCTTTTATAGCTTTGTTGGTGCTCAAGGGAGCTGAGAGTCCATTGTCATAATCCTCCATTCTAGAGGAAGAAGAAAAACTTTCCAATCCTAGGACTCTGTGCATTTAACTGCATCCATTGGCTCCATGCCATTTAATTGCATTTGTTGGCTCCATATATAATATCCAAAGTCACTGACTTTTGTCACTTTCCAATTTAAAAAGGAAGAAATGGAAATGTTTGCAAATCTTTCTTGGACACAACTCTTTGAACCATTTAATTAATATACACCCCGATGATTCTTTGCATAAAGGCTCACAGGAGGTATAAACTAATGTCAACCCAATTTACAATTAGAAAATCTTCACACACTGAAAAAAGCAACTTTTCCTCCCCCTCTCAATAGGTAAAAGAATTGGGGTATATAAAAGGATACAGTTGAGGCAAGAGACTAGACCCAAAAGTTATGCGCTCCTTAATGCCTCAAGTTTTCCAAGTATCTCTGGTAACATAAGGAGTAGAAATTATTTTCAAAAACAAAACAAAGCCATGGCAGTGTATATAAGTTTTGTGGTTCCATACCAGTGATTATTAACCCTATTTGAATTATGAACCCCTTTAAAACCTAATGAAATTTAAGGACTCTCTCCCCCAAATATACATATAAAAAACAAGGCAGTCAATGGACCTACTGAGAAACTCTCAAGATAGTAAGTAAGGAGAGAAAGATCTATGTTTCCCTCTTTGATAAGTATGGAATATTTGGAGGAGATGCTAATTTTTGCACGTTTATGATATTTCCAATCTTTCATTTTTGTAGCAGATTATACTCAAAACATTGATCCAGAACTTGCCCCCTATTCTTTTATCGGCACTTTAACTTGTAAACTTAGAAGTTTACCATCATCTGTATGACATCCTAATGAGGTTAAAAATATAAAATTCAGTTATTATTATGATAGGTATAACTGTATCCAGGTTTCCACAGCAAAACAAAACAAAACAAAACATACACCATGTTCTGGGGTTACTGACAGCCTCCTAAAAAAAAAAAAAAAAAAAAAAAGTATTGCAGAGACATTACAAAATCATTGCCTGCTTTACCTACTAATTAGTATGTGACTTGCTAGATCACCCCCTAGAGGGTGGAGAAGAAAAGGAAAGAAGAACATGGCAGTTAGTATAGATTTTAGTGACATCCTTCTTCCCATTAGATTTTGTAGACTGGCATGGCTTCCCGAATGAAAACCAGATGGAAGAAAGTTCTATGAAATCAATGTTGTAAATACACCAGAGTGCTACTGGGATGTCCCTTGCTATTTGTGGGTAGAATTTATAAGATTTCAGTGTAACTTTGTAACTGCAATTCAATTCTGAGTATGTCTGTTTTAGCTGGTTTGTCTATTCTTTGTGTCTAAACTACATGCTACACAGCAATTAAAAAGCTAATTTGTCTTTCTTTTTGTTTAAAAAAAAAAAAAACCAACAATGTCTTTCTCAGCTGATCTTCTGTTCCTCACTCTTTGGTCTCTGGTTGATTGGAAACCTGCTTCTCCTGCCTTCATTTCTCCCTCTTCTTCCGGAGTGGGTCTTTCTCTAAAATGTAGTCTGGTCAGGTAATTCCATTTATATTTCCCCTTTGATTTAAAATGCCAACTTATAACTCGGATGTTAATATTTTCTTAAAAGGACTCTTTAAACTCTTTAAGTGATCTTGAAAGATTCATCGGCAGGATTTATGGGAAGTGCAATCCATTTTCTTAGGTAGAAGAACATGCATGAGAAGGAAAAATATTTGTCTCATGTGAGTCAAATAAACAAAGCGATAATAACTGCTTTCCAGAGCTTCCCTCAGCATGTTCCTAATTATAGTTTCCAAAATTTTAAAACAGTCTTCCAGACAGTTTGGCAGCTTCCACCTACGCTGGCAAATGTAGTGGAATTCTACAAAAATAATCTGATTTGTTGCTTAATGGCTCCAAGTTAAATAGGTGTAACTCTCTAATAGAATATCAGGAATTTATGCCACAGAGGAAATCCAGAAACTCAGTAAGGTTTAGGCAAATCTGAAATGCTTCACATGGTATCATTTAACTGTGCATTTTCGGTGTTACAATCTCAATACTATCTATCAGAAATATGTCCATTTAGATCAGTGTCCATGGGTAAATGCAATTGCTGTTAGCTTTGCCTTCCTCCTGAGAAAAGGGTTTGCCAAAATAAGCATTACTATTTCAGTAAAACACATTTATTTTCTACACACTACCTTTTGCCAAGTACTAACATAAGCAAATGCTGGGAGAAAAGTAAATTGAAACAGAAATTTGGTTCCTTATCCAAATGAAATTAATTATGAGGTAGTAAATAAAGACCCTAAGCTATATAACTGTTATCGATCATATTTTAGTGTTTCCATCCCAAGATTTCCACATGTTCTTACACATGTCATCAACTGTCATCTTCTCGCATGGGTTCAATTTGTGATGAATGTTTATATTTGCGGGGTTCTACTGATCCACTTCTGAATTACCCACTTGCCCCTCAGGAGACACAAAATGATTTTAGGGTGAGGGAGGTGCTGCTAGAAAAGGGACTCTGTGGCCAGGCACAGTGGCTCACGCCTGTAATCCCAGCACTTTCAGAGGCTGAGGCGGGCAGATCATGAGGTCAGAAGATCGAGACCATCCTGGCTAACATGGTGAAACCCTGTCTCAACTAAAAATACAAACATTAGCTGAGCATGGTGGTTTGTGCCTATAATCCCAGCTATTCGGGAGGCTGAGGCAGGAGAATTGCTTGAACCCAGGAGTCAGAGGTTGCAGTGAGCCGAGATCATGCCACTGTACTCCAGCCTCGGCGACAGAGCAAGACTCTGTCTCAAAAAAGAAAAAGAAGAAAGAAAAGTGACTTTGTTTGGGCTACCTGGCAGCGGATCCCAAGATAGTGATTCCAGAGCAAGTTGTTTACATGCAGGTGAAGAAAACACTACAGGGTGTGAGGTTGGGAGAAGGCAGCCCGCAAAGAAGGTGTTATTAAGCAAGTCCCCACATGGGCTGTTAAACCTTAATCCCACAGAGGAAATCCTGGAAGCTACCAGATAACACATACTTCAGAGTTACCCAAGCTGAGGCGAGAGTGAGCCTGAGAAATAATATTGCACCAACATTCACCAGTCAGCCATTGAGGACTGCTCCTGGAGATTTTATAATAACTCTCTGAACTTTCCAGCCTGCCTCCTGGGCAGGCAAAACGGGCATCTGTACCCAGAGAAAGTCTCTAGGCAGAGAAGTGCAATGTGGGCAGTTGGCAGTCAGGCTGGTGTGCACTAAAGTAGTAAGGGCTGGGGGAAAAGAGGTGAGTACTAATTGAGTTCATCTGTGAGTCAGAAACTGTTTACCAAACCCCAAATTAATTATTTTTAAATAACCTATGATCTATTGACTTGTAAGAGTGCAGAAATTTAAAATGAGGCTACATTATTTTAAACATGCTCCTGTTTCACTTTTACTGATCAATAAACAGTAAGTCCTTGGTAAAGGGCAAGGACCCAGAGGCTATAGTTCCAGCCCATTCTCATAAGACATGTCACGGTCTACATAAAATCAAACAACAGCTAACCCCATCTCTACTAAAAATACAAAAAAATTAGCCAGGCATGGTGGCACACACCTGTAATACCAGCTACTCAAGAGGCTGAGGCAGGAGAATCACTTGAAACCCAGTAGACGGAGGTTGCAGTGAGCCAAGATCACGCCACTGCACTCCAGCCTGGGCGACAGAGTGAGATTCTGTCTCCAAAAAAAAAAAAAAAAAAAATCAAACAACAGCTGATGGTCCCTTCAATTCCATTTCAGATCACTGGGGTAAAGTGTATTAAACAACAAATTGATTCAAATAAACAATAGATGTGGCCATTTATTTAGAGCTGGCTTGAAAATATAAATGGCCACCTATCAATGTTTTTCTGCTTTCTCATTATCAGGACTTGAGACCAGGAGACGTATCCAGCAAGCGGAACCTCTGGGAAAAGCAATCTGTGGATAAGGTCACTTCCCCCACTAAGGTAATCCATTGGGAGGACTAGTATTTCAGAGGTTTGTTTTCCTGATATATGCTGTAGTATAATGTCCTGGAGTCAGATGAGAAATATCGCTGACCTACAGATCTTTGCCTACAGACTCATCAGTGTCTAAAAGACCAGTACATAACACAGTGAAAGGAAAAGTGCATTGCAAGTGTTTGTCAGTCATACAACATCAACAGCCCAAATCCATGGAATGGTTCTCAGTAAGACATTCTCAATACACCACAGTGGTAGGAACGCTGGCAGCAGAAGCCTGCATGGGATACTATGGTCTACGTTTCCTTACAATGTCCCAGCTTGGTGCCACAGTCATTTAAAGATCACTTGGGGAAAACATCTGTCTCCCTGAGTGTTTCCAAAACTGCTTTCTGGAACCATTTTAGATTATATTGCCACTGCCAGCAGCCTAAGACTCGGGGTTGCTATGGCAAAAAAATTAAAATAATATTCAAGAGTAAGGCAACCATTTAATACCCTATGAAAATGAATGGCTAAGAATGACTGGGTTCCTCTTACTTTTAGTCTTCTGGTCAAAGGATATGGTCATTCTTCAGAAAGGAGGCTCTGAAGAACATCTAAATGATGCTCAGACTGCAAATGGGACCCTTTGTGGTACAATGAGCTCATTCAACTCCTAACTGTAGCCTTTCCCCATTTCAAGTAATAGACCTAGTCTTCTCCTTCAATAAAAAGAAAATTAAAAAGGAAGAAACTGGAGACGGACAATAAGCAAGGTTAGAACAGGCTGCTTATGGGCTGATTTAAACAGAAGCACTTCTTAAGCAAACTCAGGACTAAAGAGCGCATCAAAGGCAACTAGAGAATCACTACAATTCACTGCAGTGAGAGAATTACCTTCCCTTTCCTACTTTCTACATGTTCTTAGTTCTGATGCAGCTACCTAAACATATTACCCCACCTTCACTATTAGCTACGCATTGCGCTTTTATTCCACTGAAATTCACTAGCCTTTCTAAGTCATTGCTACACATATGAAAAGTGCCTGCTGGTAATTATCACATTGCAAACTACTAGCGCTAAGTGAGCACCCCACTGTATGCCAGACAATCTTCTACCTTCTTACCCTCCATTATTTCATTTGATCCTCCAGTCACCTTGTGAGGTAAGTAGTGTATCATACTCATTTTGCAGCTGAGAAAAATGAGGCACTGAAAGATGAAGTAACTTTCTCAAAGTCACACAGTGAATAAGTAGCATAGCCTGCATTGATACTCCAGCAGTCTGATCTAAGCCTGCATTTTAACCATTATACATGGTACTTTCTTTTTTAGGATGCTATTCATGAGAAAATGTATAGTTGTTCAGTCCCTTCTATAATTTTCTCTTGGTGGCAGGGAGAAAAGAAAAAAATAATTTTTTGTTATTTTTTAAACAAAGAATGAGCTTGTTAACCTAAGCCTTCATGACCACTCTAGCCTAGTCTATTAGTGCATTGCAGGTTTGTCAGCATGCAGTGTAAGTAGCCCAAACCCATGGAATGGTTCCCAGGAAGACATTCTCCATACACCACCGTGGGAGGAACGCTGACAGCAGAAGGCTCTCCTCTCAGACCTCTGAGAGGTATCTGACCTCTCAGAATGGCAGTCCCAGTGTTTAGGAGTCCCAAAATGAGTCCCTGAAAAGGGGATGTCAGCTGACTATAGACCATCATCACCAGTATAATGGAGTCTCTCTGGATAACATTCCTCCTAGCCAGAGCTCTGGAAAGTAGAACAAAGATGATGTGAAATGGTCAGACTCAGAGAACATCACTAACATACAAACATGAATGGTACTCCCTGGAGTTATGTAGGCAGTACAAGGTAGGAGGGTGACAGTGTGAGTTTTCACATGCCACTAACCTCTTTCTACAGTAGTAATAATATAACCACCAGATGCAGAACTGAGTTTATGAGGTAGCAGATTAGGTAGCTCTTTTGCTCCAAAATGTCAAACTCATTTCTTGTTACTCAGTCATTCCTTAGAAATGAATACAATGAACACCCTTGAAAATTTGAATTCACAACATATTAAGATTTCTTAACAGCTTGGCAAAAAATTTTAGCAACTAGCTGAGGGGGAGAGAATGGTACATAGGTGAGATAAGTCTCGTGGGGTAGGGGTGTAAGAACAGGAGGGAGAAAATAGAGATTGCTAGATTAAAAATGGGAGAAAACTAAAGATAAACATCCTCCTTCACCATCATACATTGATGTGGCCCTCACTGAGCTATTCAGTCGCTTGTGCCTGTTCTAGAATACACACTAGATTTTTGGCTCTTACGGTAGAGTTTAAAAATGAAAAAAGCAAAGCAACTTACTTGACTCTAAATGCTATAAGCAAGGCCAAAGGTTAAGACAGGAAAAGAGAACATAAAGGAGAAAGACAGGAAGAGGGAAGTGAAAAAAATCAGAAGGAAGGATAAAATAAAAGAAGATCCAGCCGGGCGCAGTGGCTCACAACTGTAATCCCAGTACTTTGGGAGGTTGAGGTAGGCAGATCACTAGAGGTCAGGAGTTCAAGATCAGCCTGGCCAACATATGGGAAACCACATCTTTACCAAAAATACAAAACTTAGCCGGGCATGGTGGCGCACGCCTGTAATCCCCAGCTACTCAGGAGGCTGAGATGGGAGAATTGCTTGAACCTAGGAGGCAGAGGTTGCAGTGAGCTGAGATCACACCACTGCACTCCAGTCTGGGTGACAGAGCAAGATTCTGTCTCAAAAAATAAAAAAAGTAAAATAAAAGATCATATTAAAATGGAATGCCAGTAATAATCGTCCCTTTCATAAATATTTATTACTGCCATACTCTTATTCCTTTTTTTTCTGACTATAAAAACTGTCTGCCTGAAACACTGCAGGCTGTCAATTTCAACTTTTCTTCTCTTGGCAGGTTTGAGACAGTTCAAGAAAGAACCCAAGCTCAAGATGCGGGACGAGCTCAGTTGTAGAGGGCTAATTTGCTCTGTTTTGTATTTATGTTGATTTACTAAATTGGGTTCATTTTCTTTTATTTTTCAATATCCCAATAAACCCATGTATATTATCACTATATTTAATAATCACAGTCTAGAGATGTTCATGGTAAAAGTACTGCCTTTGCACAGGAGCCTGTTTCTAAAGAAACCCATGCTGTGAAATAGAGACTTTTCTACTGATCATCGTAACTCTGTGTCTGAACAGTGATACCAACCACATCTGAAGTCAACAGAAGATCCAAGTTTAAAATTGCCTGCGGAATGTGTGCAGTATCTAGAAAAATGAACCGTAGTTTTTGTTTTTTTAAATACAGAAGTCATGTTGTTTCTGCACTTTATAATAAAGCATGGAAGAAATTATCTTAGTAGGCAATTGTAACACTTTTTGAAAGTAACCCATTTCAGATTTGAAATACTGCAGTAATGGTTGTCTTTAAAAAAAAAAAAAAAAGGAAATGTACTGTTAAGGTATTACTTTTTTTCATGCTGATGATTCATATCTAAATTACATTATTATGTTAGCTGACAGTGGTACTGATTTTTTAGGTTGCTTGTTTTGTGGATTTCTTTAGTAGTGATAGTAGCCTGAACCACATTTTAGATAACTCATGTATGTATGTATGTGCATACACATATACAAACACACTAATGGTAGAACGCTTTTTTATGTGCTAGACTATTATATTTAGTAGTATGTCATTGTAACTAGCCAATATCACAGCTTTTGAAAAATTAAAAAATCACATTATATTAATATTTCATATTTGTCAATAGAAACATGGCAGATAGGTACCAATATGTTTTCAATGCCTGATGACCTATAAGAAGAAAGTATTGAAAAGAAGAGAGATTAGAAGTGTCACAAGGAGTTGAAATTTTCTAAAAGACATAGTATTTAGTTTATAATTAAATGCATTCTTGAAGTCCAGTGTGAATTTTATTAATGCTATCATCTCGACCAAGCTCAAAGCCTACTTATTAGAAACAATGAAGTTCACAATAGGTCATAAGGTCTCTTCCTTTTCTAAAATTGAAAGACAAGAAATTTAGTGCCAATATTGTACAGATTGAAATTCCATGAGTCTCAACAAAGACTACCTTTGGCTAAATGTCTGCAAGCAGAGAAGTAAAGTGAGCAAAATCCAGTGTTGAGGAGTCATGACAGTACTTTGATCTTTATATACTCTGAAACATTTCTTTAAATTAAACTTTTCTACCTTTATTTGTCATTGGTACTTGTAGTAAGTTGACAATGTGGTGAAATTTCAAAATTATGTGTAACTTCTACTAGTTTTACTTTCTCCCCCAAGTCTTTTTTAACTCATGATTTTTACACACACAATCCAGATCTTATTATAGCCTCTAAGTCTTTATTCTTCATAGTAGATAATGAAAGAGCCCTCCAGTGTCTTGGCAAAAATGTTCTGGTATAGCTGGATACGTACAGTGGAGTTATATAAACTCATACCTCAGTGGACTTAACCAAAATTGTGTTAGTCTCAATTCCTACCACACTGAGGGATCCTCCCAAATAACTATTTTCTTATCTACAGTATTCCTTCAGAAGAGCTAACCAGGGCAGGGCTGGCATGAGAAGTGACCCCTGCGTTACAAAGTCTATCTTCCTCAGAAGTTTGTAAAGAGCAGTTGAATCTTCTAGCTTTAGCAAACCTAGGCCAAAGGAAGGAAAGCCATGAAGAATGCAGAAGTCAAACACTCATGACAGAGTAGGCACAAGTCTACAATAAGCTAAATCAGAATTTACAAATACAAATGTCCCAGGTAGCACTGACTCCCATCATTGGAGTGAAATGGATCGAAGTTTGAATTAAGGCCTATGGTGAGGTAACATTGCTTTGCTGTACTTTTGAACAAGAGCTTCTCCTGATCACTGTTATATATTTTTCTAGAAAATCTAAAGTTCAGAGAAGAATGTATCACTGCTGACTTTTATTCCAATATTTGGATGGAGTTAAGTTTTAGGGTAGAATTTTGTTCAGTTTGGATTTAATCTTTTGAAAAGTAAATTCCTTGTTTACTGGTTTGACTATAATTCTCTGTTATCTTTATAAAAGAGGTAAAACTGCAAGCTGACTAGCATGTTCTGTGACTCTGCCATTCCTAAAACCTTTATAAACACTTGATGTTTTTCACTGATAATTGATCGCTCCAATAAACATATATTGTGAAAATGCACCCACAATAAATGGAATTCCTTCCTGCAAAATGTCTTTGCCTCACTTATTTTTATGTACAATATTGATAGTGAGAGGTATGTCTATTGTAATAAAGATTATGGCACAGTAAAACCTATATTTCAGGTTGAGTCTTGGTTTCACTCTTTAAAGAAGAAAAGCATTTTCGTATTTTTAAATTATCTAACAAAATACAGAAAATCGGTCTTATGTTGACAACTGACCAAACATGTATGGAAAAGGCTGAAGAGGAATTTTGCAAATCCTTCCTAAAAGAAACTATCGTCCGGGCACAGTGGCTCACGCCTGTAATCCCAGCACTTTGGGAGGCAGGAGGATTGCTTGAGCCCGGGAGTTCAAGACCTGTAGGGTCCAGCCCCACAGGGTCAGTGGGTTTTTCTCCCCGTGTGTGGAGATGAGAGATTGTAGAACTAAAGACACAAGACAAAGAGATAAAAAAAAGACAGCTGGGCCCAGGGGACCACTACCACCAAGATGCGGCGACCGATAGTGGCCCCGAATGCCAGGCTGCACTGATATTTACTGGACACAAGACAAAGGGGCAGGGTAAGGAGTGTGAGCCATCTCCAATGATAGGTAAGGTCACGTGGGTCACGTATCCACTGGACAGGGGGCCCTTCCCTGCCTGGCAGCCGAGGCTGAGAGAAAGGAGAGAGAGACAGCTTACGCCATTATTTCTGCATATCGGAGACTTTTAACTTTCACTAATTTGCTACTGTGATCTAAAAGGCAGAGCCAGGTGTACAGACTGGAACATGAAGGTGGACTAGGAGCGTGACCACTGAAGCACAGCATCACAGGGAGATGATTAGGCCTCCGGATAACTGCGAGCGGGCCTGACTGATGTCAGACCCTCCACAAGAGGTGGAGGAGTACAGTCTTCTCTATACTCCTCCAGGGAAAGGCAGACTCCCTTTCCCAGTCTGCTAAGTAGTGGGTGTTTTTCCTTGACACTGACGCTACCACTAGACCACAGTCTGCTTGGCAACAGGCATCTTCCCAGACGCTGGCGTTACCGCTAGACCAAGGAGCCCTCTGGTGGCCCTGCCCAGGCATAACAGAAGGCTCGCACTATCTTCTCGTCACTTCTCACTATGTCTCCTCAACTCCTATCTCTGTATGGCCTGGTTTTTTCTAGGTTATAATTGTAGACCAAGGATTATTATAATATTGGAGTAAAGAGTAATTGCTACAAACTAATGATTAATGATATTCATATATAATCAAATCTATGATCTACATCTAATATAACTTATTTTATATATTTTATTATACTGGAACAGCTCGTGCCCTCGATCTATTGCCTTGGCACCTGGGTTGCTTGCCGCCCACGAAGACCAGCCCAGGCAACATAGCAAGACCCCTTTCTGTACAAAATAATTTAAAAGCCAGGTATGGTGACATATACCTGTAGTCCCAGATACTCAGGAGCCTGAGGCAGGAGGATCACTTGAGCCCAGGAGGTCGAGGCCACAGTGAGCCCTGATAGCACCACTGTACTCCAGCCTAGGTGACAAAGTAAGACCCTGTCTCAAAAAAAAGTAACTATCGATTGTCCATCCTCCTTCTCATTGCCAATGTTGTCACATACCAGCCCTCCGGCTCCTAAGATGGGCAGTACTGTTTTCTCAAAGGTAGTGTCCCTTCTATAGAAACACTCATTTAATATGTACCATTCATTTGTAGAATACTTGCTACGTGCAAGGCACTGGTGATGACATGGGAATCCAAAGTTATTTTTCCATAGTAATTTTGCATATTTATGTAGCACTAATTGGTCTGAAATCTGAAGTTCTCATAAAGGTCTTAAACTGTGAGTTCGAAGCTCCTGAACAGTTCCCTCAACCCTGCCTACAAGATTGACACAATTAACTAAGTTACTATAAAAAAATAGCATTTTTATTTCTGTGTCCTAACAAGAAGTGTGATAAGTATAGACAATAATATAGTTATCAAAATCAATTTGCAAAATTAAGCAATGGAAAGAATACAATCTGTGATACCAATACCAAACTGGTAAGATTAGAGGTGAATGGAAATTAATTTTACAATATGTATATTCAGGATAAGAGCTTGAAAACATACTAGTGTCTTCTGTGATGTCAAAACAGGTCTGTATTAAAGGTTTTCTCCTACCTTTGCTTGTATGTATGCTCCAAGTGGAAGAACGGATAAGAAAAAAAGATCTCAATCCTAAATTTGTGTTCTTCCATTGCCATTAGCAGATAACTAACAAGGTCTTGATTTTAGTACAGTGACTATTTATGTCAAGTCTATTAATCATGTCCTAATATTCTATATCCTACTGATTTTTTCCTTATCTGTTACTGAGAAAGGAAAGTGAAAAATCTCCCACCATGATTATGGATTTGTCTATCTCTCCTTGTAATTCTGTTAATTTTGCTTTCCATATTGTAAGGTTATTTTTAGGTGAAATATTCAATTCACTAGGAAGACATAATGATTCTAAATCTTTAGCTAAAGATCACTATGAAGTGACCATCTATTTGTGCAAAGACTTTTGCCTTAAAGTTATTTTTTTCTATTCTTAAAACTACTACGGTGGCTTTCTTTTGACTAGGGCTTGCATCATATTATTTTTTCCATCCCTTAAATTTCATATATATCCTTTAGTCTTAGATACGTGTCTTTAACAATAATCACATGGTTTGGGTTTTAATCCAATCTGATGATCTTTGAGTTTTAACAGGAATATTTAGTCCTTTCATATTTAATGTAATTACTGATATCTTTGTATTTAATAGTATCCTAGCTATGTGCCACCTGTACTATATTACTTTTTCTTTCGTGTTCATGCCGGGGCTGCTTCTGCCTCAGAGCATATGCTGATCTACAAGTGGCAACTGAGAGGCTGAGCTAGATCTTTGGAAATACAATTGGGCTAGAGGAAAAAAAGTCAGAATCTGCTAACTGCCAAGAATGAGGGCTAGGTAAACTACTTCTAGCTTTGGTTGGGTCTTCCGAGAGCTGCCTCCTAAAACTAAGGTGAATTTAAAGTTATCTGGTCTTCACACAGATTGCCACCTAGCTCCACTCTGTGGAACAATTCTAGTATTCTCGCAATGAAATAAATGATCAGTGGTAAAGATGAGAAAAGTTACAAAACACTGAGTAATAATTCAAGAATTTAAGAGATAAAGTATCACAAGGCTCTAGCACATAACTGTCAAAGAATTGTGCAGTATATACTTGTCAACATTTAGAGGGAAGAGAGAATACATCAGCCTGGGGTAATCAAAGAAGAAAAATATTTGCCTGAACGTTTTTTATACCCCCAGAAGTGTACGCAGTACCACTACACATAACAGTGCTTGGTAAGCGATAAGATGATTTCATGAGCAACTCAGTTTATAAACCTTGCTAGATGTGCTGCTGTCAATTTCTGTAAAGTTTCTAGAGTTATAAGAGGTTAGTTTTGTGACATTTTGTATTACTAAATTTATAGTTCATGTATCAACTCAGTCCTGTATCTCAGCTCCATAAAGAACACTGGCTTCTTACATCACTCTAATGCCAGCTGTTGTAGTTGTTTTGAGATGGAGCCTTGCTCTGTTGCCCAGGCTGGAGTGCAGTAGCACCATCTCAGCTCCCTGCACTGCAACCGCCGCCTCCCAGGTTCAAGCGATTCTCCTGCCTCAGCCTCCCGAGTAGCTTGGACTACAGGTGCGTGCCACCACACCCAGCTAAATTTCGTATTTTTAGTAGAGATGGGGTTTCACCATGTTGGCCAGGCTGGTCTCGAACTCCTGACCGCAAGTGATCTGCCCACCTCAGCTTCCCAAAGTGCTGGGATTACAGGCATGAGCCATCACACCTGGCCTCCAATGCAGATTTAATAGCAGAGTTTTGCCATGACATGCTCTTAGTAGTGATGGCTTTTACTATCTTGAAATAGGAGTTCCAAAAAATGTTTCATTAAAATAGAATTTAGAAGGCCCAATGGGTCATTTCTACCTGGATAAGGAACCTTAATTTAATCTTCTCTTACTGAATATACTAAAAATTATGCAAAAGTACCACAATCCTACAGAACACAAGATTAGTTTCTTAACCAGTTTTCAACCTTACCTAGCACTCTTTCATTCTAACATGCTTTTATTAGAATAATGAAATGCTATCTTATATATGTCTAGTTCCTGCTATATTAGGGTTCTCTAGAGGGACAGACTAATGGAATAGTTTATATAAAATCTATAAAGGGGAGTTTATTAAGTATTAACTCACATGATCACAAGGTCCCAAAATAGGCCATCTGCAGGCTGAGCAGCAAGGAGAGCTAGTCTGACTTCCAAAACTGATGAACTTGGAGTCCGATGCTTGAGGGCAGGAAGCATCCAGCGTGGAAGAAAGATGTAGGCTGGGAGTCTAGGCCAGTCCCTCTTTTCACATTTTTCTGCCTGCTTATATTTTCACCATGCTGGCAGCTGATTAGATTGTCCCCACCCAGATATTAAGGGTGGGTCTGCCTTTCCCAGACCACAGACTCAAATGCTAATTTCTTTTAGCAACACCCTCACAGATACACCCAGGATCAATAGTCTGTATCCATCAATCCAATCAAGTTGACATTCAGTATTAACCATCACACCTGCCAACATTAGTAACATGGGTGCTTTGAGGTTTTTCCAAATTACATAAATTAGCTGTCAAGTTCACTAGGGTTTCTCAACTAGGGTCTCACAGACCACACTTTAAAACCCACTTCCCCATGTCTTGAGGAGAATGGTGGCTCTAACCTGCTCCCTGATGTAACGTGTAAGTGCGTAGAACTTATATGTTACTCACCCAATCCTCACAACCCTACAAGACAGGCACTACTGTACTGTCCCCCCTTGAGAGAAAATAAATTGAATCAAAGAGAATTTAAAAACTTGCCCACAGTCATACGGCTAAATGGCAGAATATTTGACCCCAAGCAGTTGGCTCCTGAGTCATTCAGGACATAGGCATGAGCAAGGACTTCATGACTAAAACACCAAAAGCAATGGCAACAAAAGCCAAACTAGACAAATGGGATCTAAAGAGCCTCTGCAGAGCAAAAAAAAAAACCCACCATCAAAGTGAACGGCAACCTATGGAACAGGAGAAAATTTTTGCCATCTACCCATCTGATAAACGGCTAATATCCAGAATCTACAAAGAACTTAAACAAATTTATATGAAAAAATCAACCCCATCAAAAAGTGGGTGAAGGATACGAACAGACACTTCTCAAAAGAAGACATTTATGCAGCCAAAGACACATGAAAAAATGCTCATTATCACTGGTCATCAGAGAAATGCAAATCAAAACCACAATGAGATATCATCTCACACCAGTTAGAATGGCGATCAATAAAAAGTCAGGAAACAACAGGTCCTGGAGAGGATGTGGAGAAATAGGAACATTTTTACACTGTTGGTGGCACTGTAAACTAGTTCGACCACTGTGGAAGAAAGTGTGGTGATTCCTCAAGGATCTAGAACTAGAAATACCATTTGACCCAGCCGTCCTCTTACTGGGTATATACCCAAGGGTTATAAATCATGCTACTATAAAAACACATGCACACATATGTTTATTGCAGCAATATTCACAATAGCAAAGACTTGGAATCAACCCAAATGTCCGTCAATGATAGACCGGATTAATAAAATGTGGCACCAAGAGAAAGCAGGAAAGATCTAAAATTGACACTCTAACATCACAATTAAAAGAACTAGAGAGGCAAGAGCAAACACATTCAAAAGCTAG